>NC_139524.1:6173908-6279342 GCF_947247035.1 Vipera ursinii | reverse complement strand
GTCCACGCAAGGAGGGAAGAGGGCATGAGCCATTGTTGTGACAAATTGTTAAAAACTGCTGGAGATGTAGCAGGGGTGGAGTGAGGGTCCACGTGTGAGACCTTTGAAAGCTGCATGCCTCAGGCTCAGCTTGCAAACTTTTGATCGAGAGAGAGAGAGAGAGAGAGAGAGAGAGAGTTGGTTTGCCTGATAAGAAATCAAGAACAAGCCATAGAAAGAAGTTAAGGAAGAAGTAAGGCAGAACGGGATCATTCGATGAAAATTCTCTACACTTCCATCAAGAGCAAGGCCTTTCGATTTAGAAAAATACACCTTGGCCAGGCTGAGATTATCTCTGAGGTCAATGTCTCTTGGTCTTTCGGAAGAAACACGAGTTTGCCTTATATGGATTTGATTCCATGACCCTTAAAAAGGCACCTAAGCTTTTGCTTGCATAATGCAGATGTCGACATCTGGATTGTCTTCAGTGGATCCACCTCCGAGGAGGGATGTCGTGAACTTCTTGCAATCCGTGGTGTCTCTTTGCTTTGAACCTACCGCTTGGTGGTCTCTGATAAGGCTGTATCAGAAGTAAGCGACAGAGGGCCTGAATGCAGGACAAAGATTTATGGGCCTTAAAGTTGCAGGGAAGCAGATCCCAAGTGAACAATTGAGGAAAATGTCCTAACGGTTTGACAGTGGAATCTGAGAACAAAACAAATGGGCACTCCCCACTGTTTTCCTGAGAGACTAGATAGCCATCTGTTGAGGATGCTCAAGTTTACATCCTTGCACCAAGTTGGAGTTGGGATGGAGTGAAACCAATGGTCTCTTCCACTTATGCATCTAAAGGCTTGAAATGGCACCAGCAAGGATTTACCAGAGGCAGAATTAAAAAAAGAAAAGAAAGAAATCCAGTTGCATCTATGATATAAAATTAGGATTCCATCTCTCAAAACTTACTCGTTTCTTATAATAAGACTAGACTCTTCATTGCTGCTGTAACGTCAACTGCTCACTAAATGGACAGTTGTAAGTCAAGGATACCTGTATTTTTGAGCAATGCATTTTCTTTGACACACGCCCTCCCCTCAAGATAATCAAAAATAATAACAAATGAGTGGCTTTCTTCTGAAGGGATGAAAGATAGGACAATCACGCCCATCCCTCACAGTAGATGAGTCTAATCTACATAGGAGCATAGCAGAATAACAGAGTTGAAAGGGACCTTGGAGGTCTTCTCGTCCAACCCCCTGATCGACCAGGAGACCTATACCATTTCAGACAAATGCTATCTAGCTTTTTCCTAAAAAACTCCCGTGATGAAGCACGCACAATTTCTAAAGGCAAGATGTTCCACTGATGAATTGTTCTCGCTGTCAGGAAATTTCTCCTTAGTTCTAGGTCAGGAGTAGGCAACTTCGGCTCTTTTATGACTCGTGGACTTCAACTCCCAGAATTCCTGAGCCAGCTTGGCTGGCTCAGGAATTCTGGGAGTTGAAGTCCACGAGTCATAAAAGAGCCGAGGTTGCCTACCCTTGTTCTAGGTCAATTCTGTCCTTGGTTAGTTTCCATCCATTGCTCCATGTTCAGCCTTCTGGTGCTTTGGAAAATGTACTGGCCCCCCTCTTCTTTGTGGCAGCCCCTCAGCTATTGGAACACTGCTAGCATGTCCTTCTTTTCACTAGCCATACCCAAATCCTGCAACCAATCTTCCTATGTTTTCGCCTCCAGGCCTTTCATCATCTTTGTTGCTCTTCTCTCCACTTTTTCCAAAGTCTTAACATCTTTTTTTTTTGTAATGTAGGTGAGCAAAACTGGATGCAGTATTCCCAGTACGGCCTTACTAAGGTTTCATAAAGCGGTACTAAAACTTCACATGACTGGGATTCTATGCCAGGATTGTATTAGCTTTTTTTTTTTTTTTTTTGGCTGCCGGCTCATATTTAAGTGATCCGCTCACTAGCACTCCGAGATCCCTCTCGCAGTTACTGCTTTTGAGACAGGTTTTCCCTAATCTGTACTTGAACCGTTGGTTGTTTTTTGTTTTCCTGCTCCAACTGATAGAATGAATGGGTGATGGAGCACCTGAAATACACAGGAAGCAAATTGAGGGGCTCTCCGTCTCCACGGAGTGAGTGGTGTAGTGGAAAATGAAATGTGAGTCCTAGCACCTTTGAGGAGACTTTACCTCTTGCCCTCTCCGGTCTGTCCTCTGAAGCTCAGATACATGTGCAGCCAAAGCACTTATTTTTTTTCTTCCCCACCTAATCTTTCGCAGAGCTTTGCCTGGAGCTCAGCCGTAGCTTCTTCTCAGCTTTATCCGCCTGTTTCATCATCCCGTTCTTTAAACATAGGTTTTCGGATTTAATTTGACAATCTTTATGTAGCAGGTGGCATGGTAATTCAACCCACTTGTCTTTTTCTGCGACACCAGAAGATCTAACTAAGTCAGATTGTCTCCTTTCTAGGCCAAGAGTTCTATTTATTGCCGGCTCACTGAGGAAGACAAGCTGAGTTATCACTCGGTACAAAGAACCCTAAAGGCATTTATATGCTTGAAAGTACTGTATAACTGTCCCATATAAATGGTGCGGGAATGTGTGAATCGAAATGGAAATGGCCTGCAACAGAAGGAAGATCACTAGAACAGAGCCAATCTCTTCAGTGAGGCCCCGTGCAAATATGCTGATGTGAGCCAAACAAGTTGACATGTGAACTGTTGCCAGACATGGACAACCAGCTCTTATTTTCTCTCTTTAAAAAAATAGAATTTGCTTTAGAATTTGTTTCAGAAGAGGAGAGGCGGAAATCTCCTCTTATTTGAAGAACATATGAAGAACGGTAGCAGGAACTGAGTATCTCTAGTTTAATGAAAAAGAAAGACTAGGATTGACATGATTGAAGTCTTCAATATTTGAGGGGCTGCCACAAGGAAGAAGCAGTCAACCTTTTCTCCAAAGCACCTGAAGGCAGGACAAGAATCAATGGTTGGAAACTGTTCAAGAGAGAACCAACCTGGAACTAGACAAAAAAAATTCCATGCAGTTATAAACAATTAATCAGTGGAACAGCTTGCATGAGAGGTTGTGGGTGCTCCAACACTGGAGGTTTTTAAGAAGGGACTGGATAGTCAGTCACTTGTCTGAAATTGTACAGGTTCCTCCCACTCGAGCAGGGGGTTGGACTGGAAGACCTCCAAGGTCCCTTTCAACTCTGTTATTCTGCTATTCTCCTATGTAGAATAGACTCATCTACTGTGAGGGAAGGGCGTGATTGTCCTAACTTTCATCCCTTCAAAAGAAAGCCACTCATTTGTTATTATTTTTGATTATCTTGAGGGGAGGGTGTGTGTCAAGAAAATGCATTGCTCAAAAATACAGATCCTTGACTTACAACTGTCCATTTATTGACCGTTTGACGTTACAGCAGCAATGAAGAAAGTGGTTTGACTATTTTTCACACTTTTATTTAGTGTAGGGTTACCCTACATGGACTAGCAATATATATGAACATTTCATCTAGATTAGTAAAATTCAATAAAACATAAATGTTAAAAAGGACGTTTTCTTCAAAAACCAATGACTAGGCCACCTGGCCATTGAATTGCAGCATTGTTTAGATAAAAAAAATAGATACTTTGCCAATATATACCTCAGCTTCCAGCAGCCCTCGGAAGGAGGCAATGGTGAACCCATTCCAAACTCTTACAAGAAAACTTCAGGCAGTCATCAGCAGTCAAAAACCAGACTCAAAGGCATGATAGTGATGGGAAGGAGGAGGAGGAGGAGGGAAGAGGAGGAGGAGGAGGAGGAGGAGGAGGAGGAGGAGGAGGAGAAGAAGAAGAAGAAGAAGAAGAAGAAGAAGAAGAAGAAGAAGAAGAAGAAGAAAGAAGAAGAAGAAGAAGAAGAATATGAAGAAGAAGAAGAAGAAGAAGGAGAAGGAGAGAGGAGAAGAAGAAGAAGGAAGAAGAAGAAGAAGAAGAAGAAGAAGAAGAAGAAGAAGAATGAAGAAGAAGAAGAAGAAGAAGAAGAAGAAGAAGAAGAAGAGAAGAAGAGAAGGAGAAGAAGAGAAGGAGAAGGAGAAGGAGAAGGAGAAAGGAGAAGGAGAAGGAGAAGGAGAAGGAGAAGGAGAGAAGAAGAAGAAGAAGAAGAAGAAGAAGAAGAAGAAGAAGAAGAAGAGAAGAGAAGAAGAAGAGAAGAAGAAATGAAAAGAGTGTCTAAGACTTAATGATCCAAACTAAATGCCTCTTCACCGAAATGTCAAACATTTCTTTTAGAAGGAGGAGGAGGAGGAGATGTAGCCCATCCTAGATGTAGCCACTTCTAGATGTAGCACAAATCCTCATTCCTCACCTTCAGCAGAGAGGTACCTAATACTTTGGCTGGAAAATAAGGAACAGGAAGGTCTTGTCACCAGAAGGTTAATGGAGAGTGACTGGCTAATGTGAGAGAAATTGTCCAGACTTATGGAAATGCACACACTGACATTCTGAGCAAAATGTGTTCTGTCTCAAATCCTGGCTTGTGGTTTTTGGACTATTTTGAAAAAAAAGAAAAGAAAAAAAGAGGGAAGAATACTTTAGAAGAATTGATTTCATCCATTTCTGTTTCCCCCCACCACCACGCCTCGTTAACTTTACGCTTTCCAGTGTCTTTTGTGTTGAAAAAAAAATCAGATTTCAGCCTTGTACTTTTAACACGCCGTGAGTTAAAAGTGCCCATTTGAGGTGACCTGTCTTGCTGGTGAAAAGCGCTTGTAGCTTGGTCCATCAGAATGCACGGGGCGAGCATTTTAACTATTTAGAAAATGTTTGACGTTTACAGATCAAGAGCCCTGCGCAGGCACTCCATTGCAAAGGTCATCTCTGTGTAAACAAATATTAATGGTTAGCTGGGTAATGGATACATAAACAGGTCACATTAATAATTAACACCAGCCGAGAAGCTGGCAGTTTGGACAAAGCAGTAAGGAAATAGTGATAGGTGCCCTTCTGGGAAAGGCCAAGGGCTACAATTCTTTTCTTTTCTTTTCTTTTTAAAGGCACCTTAGGAATCAATCAGGAAGGGCTGGTTACGCAAAAGCCAAAGAAACTCTTCTTCTGAAATTCGGAAAGCCCCAGAGATAGGCTTTACGAGCTTCTTGGAGAGAAGTTTCCAAACAGCTGACAAAATACTACTAAAATAACCCTGCAATAGGGGTTGGTAATCAGTAAAGGTGAAGTAGAAGGGGGAACAACAAAGGGATGTCCAAAAGTCAACCTCAAGAGGGCAGCCATGTTTATCCCTTCTTCCAACCTCCTTCTTATTTACATGAAAAGGGCGAGGCTTTGATTTCAGGAACATGGTAGAAGCCAACTTGATTATTATTATTTTTTACCCCTGCTGCAAACCTCCTTGGGAGACACTGAGGGAAAATGGAATAAGAGAATCACAGTTGGAAGGGACCTTGGAGCACACAGAACTTCTGAAGGCAAGCTGTCCCACTGGTTAATTGTTCTCACTGTTAGGAAATTTCTCCTTAATTCCAGGTTGCTTCTCTCCGTGATTAGTTTCCGTCTATGGATTCTTGTCTTGCCTTCTGGTGCTTTGGAAAATAGATTGACCCCAAATATTGAAACACTACTATCGTATCTGCCCTAGTTCTTCTTTTCACTAGATATACTCCGTTTCTGTAATTCATACATTTTTGTTGTGATTCAGGGTCAGCCTGTGGGTTCGGCAGTTGGGTCGGACAACTCAGAGGAGGAGGGGGGTGTTGAAGACCTTGCTGAGGGGGTTGAAGATCTTGCTGATGAGAGCCCTCAGCCAGGCCCCTCCCACCTGGTCACGACGCAGACCCAGCTGTGTGAGCCTGACAGCGTGGATGAAGATGACCCACAGCTGGCCCTGTTCAAGGACGCCCGACGCAGGAGGCAGTCAATTAGGAGTAAACAGAGGAAGGCAATGGGGCTTCTCGGAAGGAGGCAGAGAGAAGCCACGCCCTGAACTCTATATAAGGGGAATGTGTGGGGAGGGCTGGTTTGCTGAAGGCAACCGCTTGGATAGTTCGTGTTTCTTAAAGCTCCTGTTTCTTGGTTCATGTCTTGTTTGTTTTTGTAGTAATAAATTTGGCAGGCGTAATTCCAGCCTCTTGCCTTATTGTAAAAGGGGTTGTCCCTGCCTTTTCTGCAGGGCCGGTAGCAGGCTGGTACATAACAATTTTAGCCTCCAGCCCCCTAATCATCCTTGTTGCTCTCCTCTGCACTCTTTACAGCATCTCAACATCTTTCCTATACTGTGGTAACCAAAAGAAACTTCTAACCTAAGAGATAAAACATTCCCTGGGAGATTCTAGATGGCAACTATCTCAAGCCTTTTCCTCCATTCTCCTGTTTGTTTCTTTGTTTCTTTGTTTGTTTGTTTGTTTGTTCAATGCGTCCCTAAAAAAACAAAAAAAAAACCTTGTTCAATTAGTCTGCTGAGTTCTACAACTGGGTAATCTGCTCTGGCTTGTTTGCATTCTTTTCTGAATGGCTGTGTTTTTTTGGAGTTCCGTGTGATTTGCCCAAGCTGAGAGACCTGCAACACACAAAAATAATACCGGATTCTAGCATTTCTGCTTGAAACCGTATGGGGGAAAAGAGAAGTCTTTTTACTCAAAAGGTTGTTGATCTGGTCGAAAGGACTTGTGCAATATTTTTTTCAAAAAAAGAAAAAAAAAAGCAAACTCTGAAGTTGGAAGGCCAGTGGAGTTTTCCATGCCCTGCCTAACCCTTTTCCTACTATACAGCTGGAGGAAACTGAACAAGCAAGAAAAACAATCTAACATGGAGGAAACTGCAGAGTGCATCCTTGTCTTCAGTTGCTCTACCAAGTGCAGAAGTGTGACTTTTTCAAACAAAATACAGGACTTAAGCTGTACTGAATAAATAGCAAACAGAGCTCCCGTTATTTAGAAAGGAAAGGCAATTTCGGAAGAGACATCCAGAAACAAATGGGTAGATAAACACCCAATAAAACCTCAAGCCCAACATGCAAAATGACATTTTTGCAGCCCCCCCTTTTAAAAGCTTTCTCCTCCCCCCCATCCTCCCTCCCTCCCTCCCTCCCTCTCCAGCCTCTCAAAATAGGCCTGCTATTACTGGTCCTTAATGCACAAGGATAGTGTTCTTGAATAAATCTTTAAGTAATTCCAAAACAAGGCTCTTTGGTAAATAGTTGAAATTAAAGAAGGGAGTTGTAGTCATCTGCTTTCCATTAGCATGATAAAATAGTTCACTTGAAACCTTTTACAAGATGCCTTGTTACTGGGAGGTGTCCGTTCATCTCACTCCATCACCGGCCAGTTGACACAACATAAAAAGTCTTCAAAAGGCAACCGAGGTCTCTTAATCAAAAACTAATTGTAATAGATATTGGGGAGTGTTAACACAGTGACCGTGGGGTTGTATGTTTGGTGCCGACGCAGGAACTAACATTAAACACAACCCCAGGTTGATAGGGCTTATCAACATCTCCGAGTTAAGTGCTAAGCTCTGGGGCCCGTATCACCAAGCGATTGCTTTGTACCGCTTTGGGAGTTAATTGCACCCTCTGACTTCTCCTTCTGAGCAAAATTTATGATGTTGTCAAGAAACAGGGAAAAACTGGAGATACCATCGTCGTGGCCAAGAATTCATCAAGGCTGCAGAGGCTTCAAGCAGAAAGGAAGAGGCTGGAAAAGAAGAAAATGCCCAAGGTATATACATCACATCACGAGTTGGCTTTTCAAAGTTTCCCTCCCGAAGGAAACATTTTCCAAATAAATGTTTGTTCCGGAGTAGCCTGTCCCTTGCAAGGAATGTAGTAGGAACTACTACTTTCAGAAAATGCGAATCTCGCTCTGCTCATGTTTCCTTTTTTTTTTTCCCCCTCAAAATTCCAGCCAAATTTCTGGGGAGAGAAAAACTGAAGAAACTCTTTTCTGTGAATTCTCCAACCCTTGTTCTAGGGCAGGATCACATGCCGATAAAGAAGATTTTGCCAACCTTATTTCCCCCTTTGAAAGCAAATTTGGAAAGCCAATTTTCTTTTATCCAAATAAATTGGAGCTGGTAGGAGGAGCAGGAGGAGGACGGGGGGGGGGAGAAACTGCAGTAGAAATTGTGTATATCGTACTATTTTTTTTTCTCGGTGTTAAAATATATCATCCATGTAAACTTGCAATAATGAGTGAACTACGTATCTGTATTAATGCCCGTATTTTGGCAGTGGTGCACCATACCAAGCATCATTTATTTACTTACTGATTTATAATTTGCCATTGTCATTTTTTTACAATAATTCAAAGTGGCAAACAAATCCGACATGCCTATCTTATCTCTGCTGGTTTTTAACCCTTGCTGAAAGATTTTTTAAAAATGCATGGGAAGAAAAGTCCTTAGAAGCCATGATAGGAATGCTGCACTCAAAAAAAAAAAAATCCCACCTGGATTTTTGGAAGCATTCATCCCTAGGATGAGTTTTTAGTTCAGGAAGTGAACAGCAAAAATGGGGATCTGCATTTGTTTCTCCTTGATATTCTCTCTCTCTCTCTCTCTCTCTCTCTCTCTCTCTCTCTCTCTCTCTCTCTCTCTCTCTAAATTAAAAAGAAAAAAGGACAGAGGTTTTTCTGGCATGACATCAGTATGTTTCAGCCTGTTTCTACCTCTTATTTTTCCTCAGCTGGCAGACAATGGGATAGAATAGACACAGGGGCAAATCTGAAAGGGACTAGGAATAGACAAGGGCTATCAATCGCATGCATCCTTTCCCATCAGGGATTCTAATATAACGTTTATAAGAGAGGAGCCTACAGCTGAACATGAAAAGGGGAGGAAGAGGCAACAGAGAAGCAGAGAAATCCAAGCTACAGTTTCGAACCCAGAGGTCCCTGGCTGACTTTGGGCCATTCGTTCTTTCTTAGTCATCTACAACCCAGGATGGTTGTGGAGATAAAATTAGGGGAGATGCCGAGGAAGACTGCCTGGAGCTTCCTTAAAAGAGGCTCAGTCTAAATCAACATAGAATAATAGAGTTGGAAGAGACCTCGGAGGTCTTCTAGTCCAACCCCCTGATCAAGCAGGAGATCCTATATCATTTTAGACAAATTGGTTGCCCAGTCTCTTCTTGAAAGCCTCCAGTGACCCAGACTCCAGACCCACAGCTTCTGACGGCAAGTTATTCCACTGGTTAATTGCTCTTGGCATTAGGAAATTTCTCCTTAGTTCTAGGTTGCTTCTCTCCTTGGTTAGTTTCAACCATTGTTTCTGGTCTTGCCTATTGGCGCTTTGTAAAATAGTTTGACACCCCCCCATCTTTGTAGGACCCCCTCAAATATTAGAACACTGCTATCATGTCCCCCCAGTCCTTCACTGGACTAGACACACCTAATTCCTGTAACCGTTTTTCATAGAGAAATGCAATAATTATATCCAAATAAAAAAAGGAATAGGCCATTTGACTTGTACTGTAACAGCTGGAACATCCTGGTCCATAAGAAAGGTTCACCATGGTTGATTGTACATGTCGCGGGTGCCGCAATTGTTCCTGAGAGTGATAAGAAATAACCAATGGGGCAGCTTGTCTCCGGAAGTTGTGGGTGCTCCATCACTAGAGATTTTCAAAAAGAGACTAGACAACCATTTGGCCAGAATATTATAACGCCGTGGTGGTGAACCTATGGCACGCGTGCCACAGGGGGCAGGCAGAGTCCTCTCTGTGGGCACATGTGCCGTCGCCCCAGTCCTAGGCCTTCAGATGGGTTTTATAAAACCTTTTTGCTTTAGGCCTCTGCCACCGTGTGCAAAAAAAAAGGTTCAATCAATCAATCAATTCAACTTCTCGCAAAGTTGGAATTGATTGATTGAACCCAGTCTACCGTTACCACCACAGCCACACCCACCCAATGGGCCACGCCCACCCAATGGTCCACATCCACCCAATGGGCCACGCCCATCCAGCACCCAATGATACATAAGTGGGTTTTGGGTTGCAGTTTGGGCACTCGGTCTGTAAAAGGTTTGCCATCACTGGAATAGGGTCTTTTGTTTCATCAGGGGGTTGGAGTACAAGACCTCCAAGGACCCTTCCAACCCTATTAGTCTGTGTTCTTCTACTGTGTTTTGGGAAGAGAATTCAAAGGGTTGTTGATGGGCATTGACTTGCCATGGAAGAGGAGTGGGTAGCTTTAGGCCTCTAGATTTCACCCAGTTCCATGGAGCCCTCTCTGACCCAACTGAGAGGGAACAAACAGCAGGCAATGAATCCCCTCCCCCTTGTACCCTGTTCACATGAATCTTTCTTCTATCTGAATACAGCCATTACTGCTAAGTGTCATGCAGGAAGTCTCCCCAATGATTCTTCCTCTGGTTTCAAGTAACCTCCCATGTGTTTTTTATTTGCAGTTGTTTATGTTCCTTGCAAGCCATCTTGCCTTCTTATCCTTGAAAGTCAGGATATGAAGACTAGTCACCATAAATAAAAGCTAATCCTCTGTGGCTATAGTGGAAATTCTATCATAGGCTTGAATGGAGTTAAAGAAACTATAATAATTATTATGATTTATCCAATTTAGACAAATTGGCTCTAAATGATTCTAGGCGGCTTACGTTTCCAAAAGTAGAGAACAATTTTAAAAAGAACAAATCATAAGGGCACGGGGGTGGGGGGGGAGAAAAAGCTCTAAATTGCAGTAAAACCACTTAACAGGGACTCCATCTTCACTCTCCTACCTGATCTCCAGCAATCCTCTACAAAAAGGAGTTAATAAACAAGAAAGGCAAGTGCCAAGATCTGCATGACGTGGTACTATCCAGTTAAATGTCTATGGAGGTTCTCATCCATCCAGGTCAGGGGTAGGCAACCTCGGCTCTTTTATGACTCATGGACTTCAACTCCCAGAGCCGAGGTTGCCTACCCCTGATCCAGGTCATAGTTATCCCAGAGGTGCTTTTTTTTACAAGGCAACTGGACTTTCTTGTTTTTCTCTGAAGACATTTCACTTCTCCTCCAAGAAGCTTCTTCAGCTTGGATGAGAAGCACAACATCTTCAAAGAAAAAAAAAGAAAGTCCAGTTGCCTTGTAAAAAAAAAAAAGCCTCTTTAGGATAACTACCCAGTTAGCATTACTCCCCAGTCAATCGCTACAAGTCAGTCCTTAATTTAGTTATTTGTTTTTATTGATCAAATTTATTGGCCTCCCACCTCACCACAGGGTAACTCTGCACTTGGTATCTTGTTTTGGTGAGAATTAGAACTAACGGTCTATTTCCAGATTCCCAACCGCTGCTGCCTTTTCGAGGGGCAGAAGAACTCTGTAAAGAAGGCATGTGTGAAGTGAAGCGAAGCAAACTGTGAAGGTTTTTGATTTTGGCCTACCATGAAATCAGGAACTCTTGTTTCCCTTCTCTTTGACTATTCACTGCCTCAACTCTTGCGGATTCCATTTTGAAATTTGGCTGCATTTGATATTTGGAATACGGCCTCTGATCACCCATCTCCAGCACAGAGAAAAAGCCTTGAAGAATTACAAAATCCTCAGATTCTTAGGAAGGGCTATTGAGGCCGCTGAGGGGCCCCCCCCTCCCTTCCCCCTGATCAGGATAGGAATTCAAATTAAAGCATCTTTGACAAATGACTATCCGGCCTCTGTTTGACTCCAGAAAGCCTCCCGTAATGCTTTTTTTTTCTCTTTCCCATCTTCAAAGCATCCTTCTTTGCAGCTCAGCTCAAGCTGCCAAGAGCCAGCTTGAGCCACAGGAAACCCTTCAGCCCAGAAACTTGCAACATCTCCAGCAGGAAAGTTTTCACTCTTGCTAAACTCGTTTGTTTTTTTTAATGAATGATTTCCACAGCACCAGTGCGGGAAATTATACGATGGAAATGCTTCCTTGTTTATATGGGCAGTAAAAATTAGAACGCACATAATAGAACATATTACGATCAGAAGGTCGGCAGTTTGGCGGGTCGAATCCCGAGTGCCGCGTAACAGAGTGAGTGCCTGTAACTCGTCCCAGCTTCTGCTAACCTAGCAGTTCGAAAGCACGTAAAAATGCAAGTAGAAAAATAGGGACCACTACGGTGGGAAGGTAACAGCGTTCCGTGCGCCTTTGGCCTCTAGTCATGCCGGCCACATGACCACGGAGACGTCCTCGGACAAGCGCTGGCTCTTCGGCTTTGAAACGGATATGAGCACCGGCCCCTAGAGTCACAAACGACTAGCACACATGTGCGGGGGAACCTTTACCTTTACCTTTAAACTCGTTTTTTTTTTTTAAATGAATGATTTCCACAGCACCAGTGCGGGAAATTATACGATGGAAATGCTTCCTTGTTTATATGGGCAGTAAAAATTAGAACACACACAATAGAACCTATTATGATTAGAACATAGAATAGAATATATAATAGAACATATATTGCAGTGAGACAGGCAGCAAACAAACATAAGAAATAAATATAAATAAATAAATAAACATTGGTGAGTCAGGAGGTGGAGTGGAGATGGGTATGTTTTTTTCCCCTCTCCAAGCCTTCTCCTGATTTTAATCTTGGTCTTTCTCTTCCTCTCCATCCAACTGATGTGTAGAATCTGGCTCTCCACTCACAATTTTTAGTGAGAATTAAAACCAGTGGATCATTGATCTGTTTTCAAATATCCAATCACTGCATTTTCCAGGAGCGCTGCTTTGCAAAGAAGGATGGCTGAAGTGAAGTGAGGTGAATGAAGTGAAGTGAAGTGAAGCGCAAAGAGCTTTCATTTTGGGCCTAGAATGGAATCAGGAACTTGGTTTCCTTTCTCTTGCCTCAAGGAAGATGATCAAATGCCCGGAGACTAAAACATAAGAAGAACGGCTACGGGACTTGTGTTTGGCTACTCTAAAGAAAATAAGAAATGATAGCAGTGTTCCAGTATCTGAGGGGCTGCCACAGGGCAGAAGGGGCCAGGTTGTTCACCAAAGCACCAGAGGGAAGGACGAGAAACAATGGTTGGAAACTGACCAGAGAAGCAACCTGGAATTAAGAAGAAACTTCCTGACAGTGAGGACAATCAACCAGTGGAACAGCTTGCCTCCAGAAGTCGTGGGTGCTCAATCACTGTGGAGGCTTTTAAGAAGAGACTGGACAGTCACCTGTCTGAGACAATATAGGTTCTCCTGCTTGAGCAGGGGGCTGGACTAGATGACCTCCAAGGTAAATTCCCTTCCAGCTCCGTTCTGTTCTGTTCTATTCTAACTTTTACAATTCCTCCACCTATTTGAGGCATAGCTATTCTATTGGTCCCCTCCCATGGGCACTCTCTGGTAGCCCTGGAGTCATGGGGACACAAAATACCTCAGTGACGTGAATAATGTCACTTCCACTTCTGAACAAGGTGAAATGTATCGGTTCTGAGGCAAAACAGATATCCACCCCCATCAAGCCCAAAGAAAGTCCAGAATAAGTATAGGATCTCCTGTCAGGAGCAAGGGGGTTGGACTAAAAAAAAACCTGCTGGGTCCCTGCCAACCCTATTATTCTATGTTCTTAAATCTTCTAAAATGTTCAGACAGCTTCCACAAGGTGAAGTGCCTCCCTGAAGCAAATTATAGCCACTGACACCGATCTGGTTGACGTGCCTCAAACAGCATATGCAACTTTGAATCTGGGTCCTTTCACGTTCACCTTCAGCCAGTGGTCCCACTGCATCATCACGCCATACTGATGACACAGTGACATCATTTATATGCCACCATTACATGGCTGCATTCCCATGTCTGATGCAAATGCATAATTTGCATCCATTCACACGATCATGTCATCATACTCAGGTTATCAATGCTTCCCAGTGCCAAACTTATTTATTTGTATCCCGCCTTTATTGTTTATTACAAATAGCCCAAGGCGGCAAACATATCCAACACACCTTCCTCCTATTTTTCCCACAACAGCCCTGTGAGGTGGGTTTGACTGAGAGAAAGTGAATGACCAGCCCAAGATCATCCAGCTGGCTTTCTTGGCTAAGGTGGGACCTGAACTCATGGCCTCATGCTTTTTAGCCTTGTATCTTAACCACTAGACTGGCACTGTGGATGTAGCCCACTGTTCCACATTCTCTAGTTCCTGTCCATCAAACAGCTCCTTGCAGCAATTATTCTTTGATGTGACAGCACAAAGCTGTTTGCCCTCTCGATCCCACCCCGTTTACTCCAACTTCAAATAATATAATTTTTAAAAGATTCATTGAAATGGAGACATGTTCTACACCCTTTTTACTCTGGTATTATCAAATGTTACCCGGTCTGTAAATATCAGATTATGATCTTTGAAGGGTGTGTGTGTTAAGAGAGGCTGGACAACTTCTTTCTTATAAAAGAACATTGAGAAGGGGTGGGTGGGTGGAATCAACCTTTTCTTGCCAAAGAATAAGCTGCATTTGCTAAAAACCCATAATTATCTTTACCATTCAGAGAAAGGCTGAAGGGACAATGCATCGAGACGGATCGTGTGGCCACATTTTGCGTACTTAAATGGAGGCCGACAAGCTGGATGGCTTTTCCTCCTGTTAGCTGACTATATAAATGGGAAAACATTACATAGTTTGGAATTTAATTAAAGTAATTGACTAAATTGCATTTTGCCATCGTTACTGTCATTAGCTGCCCTGAGCCTTCTGTCAAAAGGATGTGCATGAGATTATTTCCAAGGATAAATGTTATCAACTGATTTAAATTCATCCTAAGTCAGGGGTAGGCAACCTTGGCTCTTTTATGACTCATGGACTTCAGTTCCCAGGATTCCTGAGCCAGCCACGCTAAGGGGAAAGGGAGAGGTTTCCAAGCTGAGCCATGCTGGCTCAGGAATTCTGGGAGCTGAAGTCCACAAGTCATCAAAGAGCCAAGGTTGCCTACCCCTTTCCTAAGTCTCAGATATGGCAGGCCAGGAGAACCAACCAACACTATTCGAAAGAAGAGTTTTGTACAGGGTTGTATCTGTCACCTGATGCATTCAGCTTCTCAGTCTAAAGAACATAAGTGAAAGGAGTCTCCTTCTGTGGTCATAAGTGCCTAGAATACTTGGTTCAAAACCTTATTTTCAATATTCCACATGTCCTCAGTCAGATCACCAGTGAGTATCACCCAGATATCAGCAATTGTAGAAATAGATACAACGAGCAAGAGAAAGAAAGCAACTGATTCACTTTTGTGAAGACTGACAATGTCAGACTCAAGAAATCAGAAAGCCAGGTAGTTCAAATTACGACAGGTTTATTCCATGCTAACACTCTCTACAAGAATCTGATCTGCTAACGGTCAAAGCAAATCGACAGCAAACAAAAGTCAACAGAACTCAAGGTGGGCTCGACTTGAATCTCTTGTGAAGGAACTTGAGACTGATGACATGCTTGACCCTTCCCTTGGATTCAGCCTGGTCATCTCCTGCAGCCAAGAGGTAGAAATACATAAAACTGAGCAGAAAAGACTTTGGTAATAAATCAACTTGAGCATGCAGGTTGGGCACTGAATAATAGAAGCATATGATCAACCAAAAGGCAAACAGAGCATATTCATTTTAGATACCCAGATGCAGTGGCAGAGAAAATGAGTCAAATCTCCCTCCTGATAGCTCCATCCATGCTTTGCTTTATTGAAGAAGGAATGGAAAATGATTTGGCCTCCCAGGTGATCTGGCTGAGATAAATATGGAGACTTAAAGTGGGTACAGTCAAGAAACATTTTCATCCCGTCAACTTCTGTTCTTACTAGCCAAAGCCTGAAGGTTGACAAAAGGCATCCTAAGGAGGACAAAAGAACATTAAAATATAGCTCAGCATTTTTCCTTGCCCTGATCTTCAGGGGTGGAGAAGGATGAAGAATGCAAAAGAACAGTAGAGAATGGGAGAGACCCACTGTAGGTCTCAACTTCTAGCATGCAATGCAAAGAAGCAGAGAAGTGGCAAAAGGCATTTTGTGCTGCTACCAGTCAGAACATTTTATATCAGGGTCATTGTGTCACATCATGGCGATCTCCAGTTCAGCATATCTCCACAGCTTCCATGAAGTTCTTTAATCTGACTCCAAATCTGGACCATTCTTTTGTGAATTATCATAGAGCAAGATTCTATAAACTGTAACCATGCAAAACCTAGAGGACGATCACTTGACTATGAGCCAGCAGTGTGCAGCAGCAGCCAAAAAAGTAATACAATCCTGGGTTGTATAAACAGAGGCATAGAATCAAGATCACGCAAAGTATTAGTACTGTTTTATAAAACCCTAGTAAGACCACACCTGGAATACTGCAGCCAATTTTGGTTACCACACAACAAAAAAGATGTTGAGACTTTGGAAAGAAATTCAGAGAAGAGAAACTAAGATGATCCAAGGCCTGGAGACTAAAACATTCAAAGAATGGCTGCAGGACTTGGGTTTGGCTAGTTTAAAGAAAAGAAGAAACAGGGGCAACATGATAGCAGTATTCCAGTATTTGAGGGGCTGCCACAAAGACGAAGGAGTCATGTTATTCACCAAAGCACCAGAGGGAAGGACAAGAAACAATGGTTGGAAACTGATCAAAGAGAGAAGCAACCTGGAATTAAGGAGAAACTTCCTAACCGTGAGGACAATTAACCAGTGGAACAGCTTGCCTCCAGAAATCATGGGCACTCCATCACTGGAGATTTTTAAGAAGTGACTGGACAGTCACTTGTCTGAGATGGTATAGGACAGATTCTCCTGTTTGAGCACGGGGCTGGTCTAGAAAAGGTCCCTTCCAGCTCTGTTCTGTTCTATTCTAAAGCCAAACATACCCCATCAGTTGTTTATGGCTTTATTAATTTATTTATTTATTTATTTTATTGGATTTGTAATTAACATGCTTGCTACTTTAGTCCTAGTATTTGATAGAATACTGTAAAAGGCCTCCAAGATAAAGCTGATGGATTATAGTCTGATGAAACCACAGCATCAAAGAAAGCCATAGCATTAGGATAAACATTTGCTATCTAGGAATATTTGGAAGCCCGTGATAAAATTCTCTGCCTTATGAAAGTTACATCAAACTAGTCAGTGCTTTAGAGGAAAGCCAATTTACAAACTCTCTGAGTGTGTTCTTGAATTCCTTTGAGGATCAAAAGTGAGGTAAATCAATACTATTACATTGAATTGGAAATTTATTCTGTCCATGAGAAAAAGGCAAAAAAGTGAAGAAGCAGAGAGAAAGAAAGAAAGGATTGTGGGAAAACACAATAATTGTCTTCAAGTATCTGAAGGACTGTCATGTAGAAGACAAGGCAGAAGTGTTTAGAGTTGTTCTGGAAGACCAACAAGAAATGATGTCTTAAAGTACAAGGAATGCACTAGATTTCATTTAAACATTAGTATAATTTTCATAACAGTAGGAGCTATTCAACAATGGAATAGGTTTCTAAACAATGGAATAGAATAGAAAAATCAAGAGGTGATGGACTTTCCTTTGCTGCAAGAGTTTAACCTGACACTGGATGGCCATCTACCATATTTGCTAAAGTAGCAATGCCTCTACTCTGCAGTTAGCTGGATCAAACGATCTCCAAGATTCCTTCCAACCTTTGATTCTATGATGCATTTTTCAGCTTAGCATCCTCATGATTTCTCTTCCTCTTTTCCCAATATCCATTGCAAGGCAGCCCCAAAGCTTTGTGCTTTCACCTGATATCTTCTGAAAGCTTGGTTGGCTACAGAACTATGACCCATGTTAAATTACATTGTTATCATGGAGATCCTACCTATCACCATGACGGTGACATAAGGTATCGTAGTCAATTGATGGTTGCATCTTCATCCTATGACCATTCCAGAAGGAAACATCCAGAATGGTAGACTACACAAGACTACACATTTCCGTATTTGCAGAGCACACCATGAAAAGAAATAAGAAATCCCCAGAAAGATATTTAAGCTTTTCATTCCACTTGGCCTGAATTCCAGTTGGGCTTTTGGCGACTTGCCATTTTATATCATTTTGAGATCACTTTCCTCCTTTACAAATGGAGGGCAATTCAAAGCAGAGCAATCATGCAGGTAAGCATTGTCTACTGCTGTTGCTGGCCAATTGGTTGTCTTCAAGCATGGCTTGCCACGTACCTCTGAAAGGAACCCAGCTTCTTTTATATGAATTCATCTTATTCGGTAAGCTGCTCAGAGAAAGTGAATAATCGTCTAACCACAGAGCGGGCCATCTTTGCGCACAAAGAATCTGCTTCACAGGTGTTCTTTTTTTTCTTCTTCTGTTCCTTGCGTTCCCACAACAAACAATTCAGGGTCAGCATTTGATACCTTAAATTTTATCAGCCACACACCTGCCTGAAGGAAATGAAGGGAGAAGGAAGGCCGAGCAAGGGGGAGACAGGGCACACACCTTTTTTTTTTTTTGCTTCCTCCCAAGTGCCCAGGAGGCTGTGTAGAATTACATCATTCTCTGTGATGTAATGGAATCTCCCCGGCGTGATTATGGATTTCCTTTTTTTGTTTTCCCCTCCTCTTTAGAAAAGACTTTTTCTCTGGCTCTTCAACAACAAGGACAACAGATAAAGTGGGGCAATGAGAAAGCGCGAGGAGAAGAGAGGCAGTGGAAGAAGAAAGCCAGAAGATTGGAAGAGGGGAAAAAAAATACACACACGCGTTCCCTGCTTTCCTTTATATCGTGAAAACTTTGTAAAAGAAATACACCATCTCGAGAGTCAGTGCTGAGCCTTGAAAACTCTTGGAAATGCCTTGTGGAGCTGTTCCAAAGCCTTCCGCTGAATTGTGCCCAGAGAAATGATTAAATTGCGTGAGAAATAGCTGCATGAACTCTATTTAATTTAATCCAATGTATCTTTCATTAAACTTCAACGTCAATTGACACAAATTCAGTCCCAATCCTGGAGTTGCTCGCTTCTTTCCTCTAGCCCTCTCTACTTTAGGCAAAATGCTTCCTGCATTCTTCATGCTATTCAAAAGTCAACTGTGTTGCTCAGCCCGAAAAGAATGCCATTTTTTCCAACACCCTGATGGAGGCCTGGAGGCCTGATGATCACCCGCATAATTGTGATTGGACCAGGCTGTTTCCTTCTTGTTTAGGTCCACTGTTCATTTTATCCTTCCATCTTTCCTTCCAATATCTAAGGGGATCCCACAAAAGAAGAGGAGGTCTACATATTCTCCAAAGCACCTGAAGGCCAGAACAAGGAGCAATGGATGGAAACTAATCACAGAGAGGATCAACCTAAAAATAAGGGGAAATTTCCTGATTTAATTAATCAGTGGAACGGCTTGACTTCAGAAGTTGTGGGTGCTCCAGCAATGAAGGTTTTTAAGAAGAGATTGGACAACCATTTGTCTGGAGTAGTATAGGGTCTCCTGCTTGAGCAGGGGGTTGGACTAGAAGACTTCCAAGGTTCCTTGCAACCCTGTTTTATCTACAGGTTTCTGGATTTCCTTGATTAGAGTGATTTTTTTCATATTTGAGTCTATAGGGTATTCCTTAATGAGGACCCCAGTTGGTTTAGCTCAGTAATGGCTAAAGAGACCCAGTGCCCAAACTGCAACCCAAAACCCACATGTATTGTCGGGTGCTGGGTGGGCGTGGCCCATTGGGTGGGTGTGGCCAGTTGGGTGCACATGGCCCTTTGGGTGGGCGTGGCTGCGGTGGTAACAGCAGACTGGCTGGGACTAAAAAGTTCAATCAATCAATTCCAACTTTGCGAGATCTTCTTTTTCCCCACGAGAAGTTGAAATTGATTGATTGATTGAACCTTTTTTTTTTGCACATGGCGGCGAAGGCCTAAAGTGAAAAGGTTTTACAAAACCAAGCTGAAGGTCTAGGATTGGGGTGACGGCGTGCGTGCTCACAGAGAGGGCTCTGCGTGCCACCACGGTTTTAGCTTATAGAGTGAATAACCTTGAGATGAATGCTCTCACTCTCAAACTTGTTCTCTTATATACCCGAGTACCCATACACACATGCACACAATGCAGGTAAGGTTAGTCAGCCCAGCAGGACCAGGCTTCCCATGAGAGGAAATAGACAACAGAGGCTGAGTTGCCTGTGCTTCCCTAAATTAATCTGCTGCTGTTAGCTTTGACAAGGCTTGCACTCAACTGATAATCCTGGCTAACCCATTCAGCTTTTTCATACTGAGTGGGACTATTTTTTTCCTGCAAGGAGCTAATATCAATTATACTACTATTAATTAAAGCAGTATTGCCCCAGGGCTGCAAATTGCATATAGTCTCCCTCAAAGCAAGCTTGGCTTGGGATAGCTCCATGAAGATATCTAGGTTTTTTGTTGTTTTTCTGGAAGAATATGAAGTTGGTTTTTTGCTACCTTCTTCTACAAATCGTTGGATTTTTTTTCCAACTTCCCAAACAAATGTTCATAATCAGTGCTTTTTTGTAAAAGAAAAAGGTGCCGGAACTCACACATGTCATACAACCCGCCTTGCCTACCCTACAAGGTTCCATCCAAAAAAGGTGCCGGAACTCCGTTCTGAGTGTTCTATGACAAAAAAAGCCCTGTTCATAATCCTAGAGGTTTCTGTTGATGTCCCATTCAAATACTTGTTTTAATTTTGATTACATGGTTAACTTCCCCCCTCCTTCCTTTCATTTTTCAAATGGCCTGAGGTCACCTGATAAGACCTGGTCTGAAGTGCAATAATAAAAAAGAGAAGTGGTGAGAAAGTTAAACATGCTTTTATGACAATGGATAAAAGTTCTAACCAGGCCAAATTATTAGGAAACCCTGTTATTGCTTAATTTCACATTTACTGTAAGCCACCTTATATCAACTTTGGCATTGGACCATGAACTTCAGTATTGCTCACCCTATCTGGCAGAAGTTCTCCAAATATCCAGATAGGAACTTTTCCTATCTCTAGCTTGAAATGGGGTGGATTGAAAACTCTGTCTTCTATAAATATGCAGTTTGCAACTGAGCAACGTCCTACCACCAAGCCAGGTTATTGTGATGACCAAAAAAAGTATTATGTATAAGCGAGCAACATTAAAAAAAATCAGTAGGGTGGTGCAATACTTCTGGTTTAGTTTTGGGAGAGATGTTTTGGAAGTTATGAGAGTGCAAATGCAGTATTTGTCAACAACTCATTAAAACAGCCCCATCTATGTCAAGGATCATATGGAATCTTGGAGTGAGACACAGCTGTTTCAATGAGTCACTGAAAGTGCTATGTTACCATTTCTGCATCTTCCAAATTAAATATATCTGCAAATTAAATATAGTAACAGGATTAGTCATGCATGTAATATTTCCTCCTGATGTCATATTGAAATTTTTAATTTGGTAATAACTTTTAGTTACAGCTTCCCAATGTACTTTACAGCCTTGGTTGTTTGGTTTTGTAGTACTAATGAGGTCCATCTTAATTTAGAATCGTAAAATCCTAGGGCTGGAAGGACTTTGGAGATTTTCTAGTCCCAACTTCTTTCCCAAAGTAGGAGACTTCATACCACCTCTGGATAAATGATTGTCCATTCTATTCTTGAAAAACTCCAGTGATGGACCACCCACAACCCTAGGAATCAAGCTGTTCCATTGATTAATCCTTCTGGCCAATATCTCGAGGTAGTGAGGACTTTGTGGGATGAAACAAGGTTAACTGGAATACTAGCTTTCTCAAAGAGCTGAGAGTGATTGTTTAAAAATATTTCAGGAGAAAGCATTGGTAAGGCACTTCTCCATCATTGCCAAGAATACCACATGGACAAGTCCATGCAAGTCCTAGGAATCAAGCTCAATTTGAAGACAAATTTATTTTATTTTCACAATAAGTTTTAGATGTCTCTGAAGGTCACTTCCCAGGGTTTTGAGGGCCACCTAAAGCTCTAGAGTTCTCACTCCAGACATTTCTGGCACAGAGGAAGGGCGTGAGGCCAACGTCCCTCCATTCTTCAACTTTGACCATGCTTTTCTTCTAATCTCTGGTCTGGGAGGAATGGATTTCTGTGAGCCTTCAGGGTGTCTACTTTTGTGGACATAAAGAACACTCCGCTAAAAGGAATTTTGCCCTTTTCACCCTCCCCCTCTCGTAAACCTCCTATAACGGAGCCCTTCTGGAGTGACCAATTCAGTGCTTTCATAGCAGCCTGTAATGTATCCCAAATGGAGTAGGTGTATTCAAACAGAAAGATAACCGTTGATGATTGAATAAAATGGCACTTCTCTGGAACAGATGCTTCTTTTTTACAATGAAAAGGGGAGAGAGAGCTGAAAGCTGCAGGTGCAGAGCTGACATTATGTCTGTGGAGTATCGTTATGGCCTCCTTAGAGATCTAGGCTTACTCTGTGTTTAATCAGCCACAGTCAGAAGAAATGGCTTCATTTCAGCTTGATGGGAGCCAGATAACAACAACACACAAAAAAGAGAGGAAGATGTATAGCCAATAAGACCCATCTCTATAAGCATATTGCCTTAATTTGAAAGAACAAGTTGGCATCCTGTGCCGAAGGAAAAGCAACATGGCAAGCATCACAAGCCACTTGTTTTGAGTCTTCTTACTCCCAAATAATCAAAAGCGGTTGTTTATACTTCCTTCACCCGGCCCTAAACTAACAACCATTTCATTTGAAAACAAATACAGTGCAGCAAATCAGTGGCAGAGCTCTAAGGAGTCCATCCAAGGAGGAGGAGGAGGAGGAGGAGGAGGAGGAGGAGGAGGAGGAGGAGGAGGAGGAGGAGGAGGAGGAGGAGGTGGTGGTGGTGGTGGTTCCAAGAGTTACTTCATTATGGCGATTTAAAAATTTATTTTGTAAACAAATTTTAACAATGAAAGTCTCAAATAAATTGGGGTGAGTTGGGCTGAGAGAGAATGATTGGCCTAAGGGTCACCAGCCAGGTTTCATAGCTAAGGTTGGACTACAACTCACAGTCCCCTAGTTTCTAAGCCACCACCTTAACACTACACCAAACTGGCTCTCATTCAATACATTTTTGTTCTTCCAATCAGCTGATTCTTCAGATGAAAGGCATTTCAGGGAGACCAAGAAACCTTGCCCTTGTTAACTGCATCCCATTCTCACTGATTTATTTACTGAGCGTTGTATTTGTAACCTGCTTTTCTCAGGGACCTCAGACTAAAATGGAACGCAATATAAATAAGAGTAGAGCAGAGTTGAACAGAATACTTTATTGGCCAAGTATGACTAGACACACAAGGAATTTGTCTCCGGTGTAGAAGCTCTCAATGGACATGCAAAGCAACAGAGTAATAATAATCATAATGATACCAATAAGAGGGGGTAATAGCAAAGATGAGAAGGATAATAAATAAATAATAAGAGAGGGTTTCTCTAATGTTATCCTTACGAATTCCTACAATTTGGTGAAGTAGATTAGCCACAAAAAGAGGGGGGGGACAGAGAGAGAGAGAGCTATAGTTATTCAGTCCACGGTTGAACTGGGCTTTTCCTGAATCCATTCCAGCAGCCTAACCTTTGCCTTATGGCGAATGTCTTTATTAGCCCTTTCTCATGTAAGAATCACTGCAAGTGATAATTTAATTTATTGAGATTTATATACCGCCCTTCTCCCAAAGGGACTCAGGGCGGTTTACAGGGCATAAATATAAATAACAATATAAACATTACAAACATTAAAAAACAATTAAATCAGTGCCCAAGTTAAAACAAAAATAAAACAAGCCAATAAAAACCCATGTACCCCCATCAGGCTAGAACCGCTAGTTGAAATAAATGGGTCTTCAACCCGCGACGGAAGGATCGGAGGTCTGATGTCATCCGGAGCTCCACCGGCAGTTGGTTCCACAAAGCCGGGGCACCCACAGAGAAGGCCCTCCCCCTGGGGGCCACCAGTCGACACTCCTTGACAGGAGGCACCCTGAGGAGGCCCTCTCTGTGGGCGCGCACAGGGCGGAGGGGAGTCGACGCCGGCAGCAGGTGGTCCTCGAGGTATCGCGGACCCATGCCATGTAGGGACTTAAAGATCATAACCAAAACCTTGAACCTTACCCGGAAGACAACCGGTAACCAATGTAGCTCACGGAGCAAAGGTGTAACATGGGAGTACCGGGAAACTCCCAAGACAACTCTCGCGGCCGCATTCTGTACCAGTTGGAGCCTCCGAGTAGTCTTCAAGGGAAGTCCCATGTAGAGAGCATTACAGTAGTCTAGGCGAGAGGTCACGAGCGCATGAGTAACCGTACATAAGGCCTCCCGGTCCAGATAGGGCCGCAACTGGCGCACCAGGCGAACCTGGGCAAAAGCCCCCCTAGTCACGGCCACTATGTGATCCTCCAAAGTGAGTCGTGAATCTAGGAGGACTCCCAAGTTGCGAGCCCTATCCACAGGGGGTAAAAGCTCACCCCCCATAGAAAGAGATGGAACATCCCAAGTGTCCCGGGGAGACGGAATGTACAGCCACTCAGTCTTGTCAGGGTTGAGTTGAAGTCTGTTCCTCCCCATCCAGACCCGAACCGCCTCCAGGCAACGGGACATCACAGCGAGGGCATCACTGGGGTGGTTTGGGGTCGAAATAAAAAGTTGGGTATCATCAGCATATTGATGATACCCAACTCCAAAACCACGAATGATCTCACCCAGCGGTTTCATATAGATGTTGAACAGGAGAGGCGAGAGGACCGACCCCTGAGGAACTCCACAAGCGAGAGTCCTAGGGGTCGACCTCTGCCCCCCTGCCAACACCGACTGCGAGCGTCCCAGGAGATAGGAGGAGAACCACTGAAAAACCGTGCCTCCCACTCCCAATCCCCTGAGACGCTGCAGCAGGATACCATGGTCGATGGTATCGAAAGCCGCCGAGAGGTCTAATAGGACTAGGACAGAGGAATATCCCCTATCCCGAGCCCTCCAGAGATCATTCACCAGTGCGACCAATGCCGTCTCCGTGCTGTGCCCGGGCCTGAAACCCGATTGGTAAGGGTCCAGATAATCCGCTTCATCCAGGACCAGAGGGAGCTGATGCGCCACCACACTCTCAACAACCTTCGCAAGAAAGCGAAGGTTGGAGACTGGACGAAAGTTGTTCAATACAGCTGGGTCCAAGGCAGGCTTCTTGAGGAGAGGTCTCACCACCGCCTCCTTCAAGACGGTGGGGAAATAACCCTCACTCAAAGAAGCAGATATAACCGCCTGGAGCCAGCCTCGTGTCCTCTCCCTAGCTGCATAAACCAGCCAAGAAGGGCACGGATCCAATAAACATGTGGTGGAACTCAGCTTCCCCATAATCCTGTCCATAATGGCAGCATTAGGGTGCTTTTTGATCCCAGTGCCTTCCCAAATCACTGTGAATATACGTGGTTCCTTAGTGTAGTTGTCATTCAGTTGGATTAGAGCCTAAACTACTTCTTATTTTAACAGATTTTCCTCTTTTTTTTTTCTCGGTTGCAATAGCATGGGAAATACTCAAGAAAAATATTGAGTTGGACTAGGCAAAAAAAAAAAACCTCCATAAAATGAAGCTAAGAGCGAAATGCTTTTTGCCTCTCATGTAATCCCATTGATTTCAACACACGCACGCACACACACACACACACACACACAATCGGAAGGAAGTGTTATTCTGCCTTGTCAGCAGCTTTCTCCATTTGATAAACCGGGTGCGGAAGCCACCTTTTTTTCATTTTCGTTTTCTTTTTATAATTTTGGGACTGTTGGGCTACAGCAAGTTAAGTAAACAGCCGTGTTCCATGTCCTCTTTAAAGTGTTCTGGCAATGTGTAGCCGGACTTAAATGGGATCAAGCTCTCTTGTGATGGGACACAGTAGGTTAGCTAATAGTTTTGTTCCACTTCGCCATTTCAAAGGCCTCTGTCTTCCCTTTCTCTCCAAAAGAAACTTTCCCTGTTTCTTATTTTTAGAAAACAATGATCAAAGTGCTTTTGAAGATGATTTTTTTTTCTCTCTCTCTCATTTTGTAAATAGGATGAAAGAGCCTCCGACAGAAAATAGAAATGGGAGAGATTCACTTAAGAATTCAAAAAAGATGCCAGAAAAACGTGCTGCTTTTTTTTTAAAAAAAAAAAAATCAGGCTTGTGGGTTGCTGTTGTTGTTGTTTTTCGGGGGTGATGTTGAGGTGGGGAACATTCAGCATCCAATGTTTGGCCCCTGGTCAAATTCTGATCATCTGTTTATTTTTATTTTTTTATATATTTACTCAGATTTATAAGCTAATCCAGGCAAGCATCTGAGGAACCTTGGTTTGATTGCCGATATTCAGGCAAACGATACCAGAAAGGCGGAGGTTTTTTTCCAGTTAATTGAATCAGCAAGAAACAAATAATATTTCTACACAAAAATGCAAACTGAACTCAGAGAATGGGTTTTTTGGGGTTTTTTTTTTTTGTTTTTTGCGGGGAAGGACATGGGATATTAGATTTGGTGATCCAAACTAAAATGTGATTTGAATTAAACTGGCTTTTCAAACTGGCAGATAGTGTCAGAGGGAAGAATCAGTGCAAATCTGGATCAAGATGATAATTCAGATTTGATTTTCCCAGGTACATGTGCCTCTGGAGCATAAATTCTTTTTTTAGCAATTAAGAAACAGAAAATGATGAATGGATTGACTAAGCGTTTTTTTTTATTAAAGAGTTTTACAAAAACAAAATTTTACAATATATCCCCAAATCCCTCCCACCCCAAACCCACCCACTTCCCCCCCCCCACTTCCCAGAGCTAAATACAGGATTATAGTTACAATAATCATATTCTAAATAAAAATTATTCATAATATACAATTAACCAAATTCATAATGCGCTTTAACTCTCTTTTAACATAACTACCAACAACGTACCAATAACAATATCCCACTAAAATCTACTCATAAGCTAAATGGTACTTTTTAGTCCCATATTTGTTTTGAATATAATTTATCCATCTCCTCCAAACTGAAATATATCTTTCCTGTGAATGATCCTTCAGATAAGCAGAAATCTTAGACATTTCTGCAAGATTCGAAACTTTAAACACCCATTCTTCTACAGTGGGCAAACTATCCTTCTTCCAATATTGTCCCACCAGTAACCGTGCTGCCGTTATCATGTTCAACATCAAGTTAGTTTCTTTAACATCACAATCTACAACAATGCCCAAGACTAAGCGTTTTTTTGTGTGCGAGTTGAAACTGTTTAAAACGTGTGATTGGATCACCACGTATTTTGTTTCCCTGGTAGCTTTGGCTTTGTAATGAAGTGCACCGTATGCCTGAAAAAACATCCTAAATTCAGTGCCTGGTATTTCAAGCAAATTGTAGAATAACTAAAGAGAAATTATTTGGTTGCAATAAAAAAAAATGGGTGGGAGGCAAGGAGGAATGCAGCTTTTTCAAACTCCAAGCTCCCCCTTTGGCTTTTGGGTTGCATGCTAAAATTTGAATGACCAAAAAAAAAAAAATGTGGCCACAGAATCAGGACAAAACAGAAGGAAAGTTCAAGATAAATCTGAAAGTTGCTTTCAATTGGTTGAATCGAAAGGTACTCAGTTTAAATGAAAGGAAGACAATTGCTCATCGTTTGTTTTGCCATTTTCTCCTTCTGGCACGTTAAAATTTAGTAGCAACTTTGGGATGGTTGATGGGGACCAAACTTAACGTCTTTGTAAATGCCTCACCGTAATAAAGGGGAGCTAGGCGAACCAAGAATTAGGTTTTACAAAAGACAACTTTTCAGTAAAAGCCAGGTTTGCCTTCAAACTCCACAAATGAACATGACAGGGTATCCCTTTGCTGTTCTTTGATGTCCATCCTCAAATTATCAAGTAGGCTGCTTTTAAATACAGAGGCTTATCTAATACTTTTGATACACATAATTGACAGATCTATTTTGCAAGTATTTATCTAATCCTATTAAAACCTACTTCAAGTTATTGTGAAGTCATTCCTGTTCTTCTTTGTTCGGATCCCACACATCTGGGAAGGCCTGCGAAATTTGGATTTCTTTATTTTCAGGCTGAGTGCACACTGCTGAATATATATTCTTCTCTTCTCTCAAAGCCACTTTTTCTGCCATTCAGAGCTCTTACTTTCTCCTCTTGTCTTTTCACTGTCCACCCTTCTTCTTTGCCTCACGGTTCTCAAAAGAAATTTCTCTGAAAGGGCTTTAGAAACTTTCCAATCTCGGTTGTTATCTTACTCTTGAATCGTGCCATTGTCAGTATTAAACCAACAAAACACACTCCATTACAATATAATCCATTTATAGTGATGGCATTATCATGCAAATAATCAAGGTGCCAAGCAATAACTAGGTTTGGGAGGGAGGCAGGGATGGCTAATGCCCAACCATCAGAATAACTTAGAAAAGAAATCTCGAAATTAACTTTTCAATTTAGCCTGGCAGCTTTTCTCCTCCCTGAGTTATAAAGATACTCTCAGACTACTGAAGCAGGACTCTCTAGAATATGACAATGAGTAAAAAAAAACATTACTAAGGTAAACTCCTGCAACAAAGGAACACTTCCCAAAGTTATTGAGCATTAACACATTGCAAATGCAGATTGATTTTATTGAACTGCTAGGTTTTATAGACCACCTTTTATTCGTGAACTCAGCATTATCCACTCGGATTGTCCCAACAAGAACAAACAAATAAAGTAGGCGGGATGAGTGACAGTGACAGAGTGACACCAAAGTCACTAGAAAGCCTTCATGGCTGACCATGGACTAAACCAGAATATCCTCAGGGCTAGTTCACCACTTTAACTCCTAAACCACAGGGAAACTTCCATGCTTAGCCATGAAATCTCAGTTACTTCAGTAAGCCAATCACTGTCTTTTAGCCCACCCAATCTACCTTACAGTATGGTGATTGATTGATTGATTGATTGATTGATTGACTGACTGACTGACTGACTGACTGACTTACTGACTGACTGACTGACTGATTGATTATACCCCACAGATGGACCTTCTCCTGGATGGCCTGTCTCTAGCCTAACTCTTCCAGTCTTCCAACATTATGCATACTACCACTATACCTGAATGCAGTGCAATAGTAAGGATAAAATAAGGCAACAATTTTTGCCACCTTAAATGAAATAATAGGAAAACAACTGCACAATATCTGAAGAAGTTTCGTGTTCATAAAGGACGAGGGCCTCCAAGTAGTGTTTCGTGGTTAGCTAGATGTGAAATAATCACTATATTCCAAAAATGGAGACCTGCTCATGATAAGCATTTTTCAACAATGGAAGTAGTTATTTGGCAGGTGATGGTCTGTGCTGACAAATGATGTGATTTACATACTTGGATCATACATGATAAAAGATGTATGGCACAATGACCTCATGATGCAAAGGTTCACATGTTGATATCGTTGTGGCCTGCTACAAAGGCCTCACCCATGATGTGTCTGTGGGACATCCGCCTTGCTCCAATCTGAACCCAGCCTTTCCTGTTATGCTGTGTAATTCAGAGAGATTATTTTTACAGCAGAGTTGTAAAAACATGGAAAACACCAGACTTTATGCTAGGACCACTTATTGAGCTCTAGCTGGAACAATACTCATGGTTACCATTACAAGTAATGTATTATATTGGCAGGGTAGTAAAGTTAAACCTGCCCTTAGGGCATTTTGAAATGTTAATATCTCATGCATCCATTTAGGATTTTGCGGGGCCGGTTCATGATGTGAAAAGGGGTGTTTGAAATTATGTTGCTTTCCTCCCCTTCCCTTCCTCTCCTCTTTCTTTTCCTCTTTCTTTCTTTCTCTTTCCTTGCCTTCTTCTCCTCTTTCCTTCCCTTCCCTTCCTCTCCTCTTTCGTTTCTTCATCCCTTCCCTTCCCATCCCTTCTCTCTTGGGTCTGTGATGCTGTAAAACATTTCTAGATTGTGAACATTGGCCTCTGAGGAAAACCTCTCAGATTTATCTGTTTAGACCAAGAAAGAAATATGTGTTTTTTTTTCTCAGAAAGGAAATCAATGTGTCTTTTTTTGATAGATGCAGTCTGGAAAACAGTGATAGGGATGCTTGAAATGGTTGAGGAAGATACTCTACTTGCTGCTAACATTGCCCACCAGTGTATTACGCTAGAGGCCAGTTGCTGGTCTTAGCATCTATACTTACAGAACCATCTCCATTGTGAAGCTGTGGAATTAGTTTGAGGAAGAGGCATTGGCACAAAGACAAGCAACTCTTGGATGGGTGCAAAACAAAGAGTGTGTGTTGTGTGAATGCTGCAAGCCCACCTAGAAGAAAGTGGCAAAGAAATGTTTGCATAGGAAATGGTTCCAACTGAGTTTGTCAGCATATTTGGAATGTTGAAAGTGTGCTGGGAATGTTCAGACAAAATGATTGCTGTGATGGACATAGCTGGTCACAGCAATTCCTATGGACCATAAATTCACTGTTTGAAGTTTCTCCTCACTTCAGCTATTTTTCTCAGAAAATCTTCCTCCCCATTGATTTTACTTCCTAAAGATGATTATGGGACCTCTAAGAAAACCAGGGCCTTTCACAGGAATAAATATGAAACTAGAGGCTGGTATTTTGCTTTGAATCTTTCTCAGTTCACATTATTAAATTAAAAGAATAATGTAAGATCCATTGGATTCATGATTGGTGTGCAGAAAAGAGCAACAAAGATGATACGAGATCTTGACAGACTGTAACAGTGGTCCCTATCCAACAAAATGAAATTTAATGCACGATTTTACACTTAGGCAGGAAAAACCAAAGATACAAGTACAGATTAGGCAAAACCTGGCTCAAAAACAGTAACTGTGAGAGGGACCTTGGGGTCCTAGTGCACAATCACTTAAAAATGAGCCGGCAGTGTGCGGCAGCAACCAAAAAAGCAAATGCAATCCTTAGTTGTGTAAACAGAGGCATAGAATCAAAATCACGTGAAGCATTAGTACCACTTTGTAAAGCCTTAGTAAGGCCACACCTGGAATATTGCATCCAGTTTGGTCACCACATTACAAAAAAGTTGTTGAGACTTTGGGAAAAGTGCCAAGAGCAACTAAGATGATTAAAGGCCTGGAGACTAACGGTTGTAGGAATTGGGTTTGGCCAGTCTAGAGAAAAGAAGGACTATGAGGGACATGATTGCAATATTCCAGTACTTGAGGGGCTGCCACAAAGAAGACAGGGTCACGTTATTCACCAAAGCACCAGAAGTCAAGAAAAGAAACAATGGATGGAAACCAACCAAGGAGAGAAGCAACAACCTAGAACTAAGGAGAAATTTCCTAATGGTGACAGCAACCAATCAGTGGAACAGCTTGCCTCCAGAAAACCACTGGAGGTTTTCAAAAAGAGAGTGGACAGTCACTTGTCTAAAATGGCATAGGGTCACCTGCTTGAGCAGGGGATTGGACTTGAAGACCTCCAAGGTCCCTACCAGCTCTATTCTGACATGGAGTGATTGATTGATTAAGAGTTCTTGAGGTTAATTCATACAATGAATGGTTGAAGGAGACGGCATTGGTCGCACTAGTGTATGATCTCTGGAGGGCTAGGGACAGGGGTTGCTCCTCTGTCCTGGTCCTATTAGATCTCTCAGCGGCTTTTGATACCATCGACCATGGTATCCTGCTGCGGCGTCTCAGGGGGTTGGGAGTGGGAGGCACCGTTCTACGGTGGTTCTCCTCCTACCTCCGGGGCCGCTCGCAGTCGGTGTTGACAGGAGGGCAGAGATCCGCCCCGAGGTCTCTCATTTGTGGAGTTCCTCAGGGGTCGGTTCTCTCACCTCTCCTGTTCAACATCTACATGAAGCCGCTGGGCGAGATCATTCGTGGTTTTGGGGTGGGGTATCACCAGTATGCTGATGATACCCAACTTTTTCTTTCCACCCCGAACCAACCCAGTGATGCCCTCTCCGTGATGTCCCGGTGCCTGGAGGCGGTTCAGGTCTGGATGGGGAGAAACAGGCTTCGTCTCAATCCCGCCAAGACTGAGTGGCTGTGCATATCGGCGTCTCGGGTTAACCATGTTATTCCACCTCTAATGATGGGGGGTGAGGTGTTACCCCCCGCTGATAGGGCTCGCAACTTGGGCGTCCTCCTGGATTCACGGCTCAATTTTGAAGATCACATAGGAGCCGTGACCAGGGGGGCTTTTGCACAGGTTCGCCTGGTGCGCCAGTTGCGTCCCTATCTGGACCGAGACGCCCTACGCACAGTCACTCATGCGCTTGTGACCTCCCGTTTGGACTACTGTAACGCTCTCTACATGGGGCTGCCCTTGAAGACCACTCGGAGGCTTCAACTGGTGCAGAATGCGGCTGCGCGAGTTGTAATGGGGGTTTCCCGATACTCCCATGTAACACCTCTACTCCGCGAGCTGCATTGGCTTCCGGTTGCCCTCCGGGTAAAATTCAAGGTGCTGGTTATCACCTATAAAGCCCTACATGGCCTGGGTCCGGGTTATTTGAGGGAACACCTGCTGCCGGCATCAAACGCCCTTCGCCCAGTGCGCTCCCACAGGGAGGGTCTGCTCAGGGTTCCGCCGGTGAGAGATTGCCGGCGGGTGACACCCAGGGATAGGGCCTTCTCAGTGGGAGCGCCTGCCCTCTGGAACCAGCTGCCGGTGGAGCTGAGGACTGCCCCCGACCTCCGATCATTCCGCCGGGGCCTGAAGACCTGGCTCTTTCAGCTCTCGGGCCCAGACTGAGGAGGAATTTTTAATTTGGGGTTCTTTTTAACTGACTACAGGGTTAATTTAATACTTTTTAATTTGTTCTTAATTTTTGTATTTTGGATTTTTAATTCCCTGTAAACCGCCCTGAGTCCTCAGGGAATAGGGCGGTATATAAATATAACTAAATAAATAAATAAATAAATAAAGTATGTCTAGCCTATTGAAGAGAAAGACTGAGGGGGACATGACAACTGTCTTCCAGTACTGTCACAGAGAAGAGGGGTCAACCGATTATCCAAAGCACCTGAGGCCAGGACAAGAAATAATGGGTAGAAGCTTGTTAAAGAGAGATCCAACCTAGAAGTAAGAGGGGGGGAAATTCTGACAGTGAGAACAGTTAATCAACGGAACAGAAGTTACTTCCCAGTGTTCCATCTCTGGAAGCTTCAAAAACAGATTGGACAACCATTTGATAAGGTCTCCTGCCTTTTGCAAGGTGCACTAGAAGAACCCCCCCAAAGTTGCTTCCAGCCCTACAATTCTATGCTCTATGGATTTCTGCAGCCCAGATCTTTAACCCTATCTCAAACATCAGAACAGGAAAATAGCTTAAATGCTGCTATCCCATTTAAGAGCCTTGGTGGAGCAGTGGGCTAAGGCCTCCTTAAGTAACACCAGCTGCCTGCAATTAGTGCAGGTTCGAGTCCCACCAGGCTCAAGGTTGACTCAGCCTTCCATCCTTCTGAGGTAGGTAAAATGAGGACCCAGATTGTTGGGGGCAATTAAGCTGACTTTGTAATAATGCCGCTTGGGGTGTGTGTGAAAGCCCTAATAAGCAGGCATATACGTAGAATGAAGGCTACTGCTAAGCTTGTAAGCCGCCCTGAGTCTTCGGAGAAGGGCGGGATATAAATGGAATTAAAATTTTAAAAAAAAATTAAAATAAAAAATAATTTAGATGAAGCAGTCAAATGACTTGTCAAGTTGCTGGAAGGGGGGGGAAATCTCACTGATCACTTTTGCAGGAGGAGCTGGAATTACCTGTTTGTCCCTTTAAGCATTTCCAGATACCGATCAAACACAGCTGGGCCGTAACATTTATGACCTACCTGTCAGTTGTTTTAGATAGCACATACATTAATTATTGGAATATTTTCCTTGTACACAAGTTTTCTTCTACTTGTTTATTTTCCCCTTTCTTTAAGCATATCAGGGTACATTATTTTGGCTTTCTGAATAGGAAAAAAATGAGAAGACTTATTTGCCAGAATTAACCTCTCCTGCATTGTAAAAAGCCACAAATACAACGTTTGTTCTTTCTCTTTTTCCTGAAAAATGGCATTTTCCTTTACAGATAAAAGGAGAGTAAAGGAACACTCCACGTTGCCCTGAAAATGTAATAATACATTAACATTTCTTGCGGCATGCAAGTTGTATGCCAAAATCTATTACGCTTGTTGTAAATTTTGATTGCTAGGACTGTGTGCAATTTTATGGCGAGAAACTAATATTAACTACAGCCACCTTCTTTTACAGGTATAAAATGTGATGCTGTGGGGGGGAAAAACTGGGTACAGAGGACGGGGTTTATTTATTTATTTATTTATTTATTTATTTATTTATTTATTTATTTATTTATTATCTGTTTGTCTGTTTGTCTGTTTGTTTGTCTGTTTGTTTAGTGCCTGCCCTAATGAAACAGATGGGTTTTGCAATATATTGAACAAGAGCTTTTGACCATGACTTTTTCCACAAGTCACAGTATTCTGATTTACTTAATTTAATTTAATTTAATTTTGTTGAATTTATATACCGCCCTTTCCCGTAGGACTCAGCACCCCTGGGTGGGCTCATGCCAAAAACAAATCTTTCGGTCTGTGAATTCAGTCCATGAGAGGTTAAATCTGGGGACATACCAGATTTCACAAATTAGGTCAGCTCCATTAATATTGGCCTTGTGAACTGCAGAATTCTTGGGCGGTGCAGTCAGAAGTTGGTTTAGATCAGGGGTCTTCAGACTTGGCCCTTTCATGACTTGTGGACTTCAACTCCCAGAATTCCTCAGCCAGGCACGCTGGCTGAGGAATTCTGGGAATTGAAGTCCATAAGTCATAAAAGGGCCAAGTCTGAAGACCCCTGGTTTAGATCTTTGGGAAGTATAGTCACAGCAAGGCTGAAGCTGCTGAGAAATGTTCTTCAACAACATCTGGAGAACTGTAGGTTCTGCCCCTGTTGTGACATGTCTATTCAAATGCAAAGCCAAGTGACTTTCCTGCACCTTACTATCACTAAGTACTACAAGTAGTTTAGGCCCGCAACTTAAAGTTGCAATCCTCTGCACATTTATCTGGGTGTTAGTCCTATTGAACCCAGAGGGATTTTCTTTTTGGAAGGATTAATTAATCATTCTATTTCCAGCCGGTATCTATTTTGCATTCCATGCTCAGGAGCTCAGGAACAATAGATGGGGGCCAGCTGTTGCTCCCAGTCCATTTTCTGATTCCCCCATATCTACTGCCTGAGGCTGCTATCTCATTTCCCTTATGGTATAAGCCAGCCTGGAATGGAAATTGAATCTCAGCTTTTTAGCTTCCTTCAGTACTCCAACATAACTATTGCTTTCCTGTTTCAATCCACAGAGCTGCACATCTCCCTACGTGTTCAGTTCAGCCCCTACACAGCGAGTTCAAACCGGCAGTCTGCACAGTGTCAGGCTGCCATTCTAGGCAAAGACTGTTTAATGAATAACTTTGCAGCTTGTAACTGTGCAACATCTTACCAAAGGACCTTGTGGTTTTTTTTTTTAACACACATAGACACACGTATACCTTCCTTTCTTCCAAAACCCTTCAACCATCTCCCCAAATCATGGAGTCCCTAGCATCCCGGCCAAGAAAGTTGCACCCCACTGCCCAGTGTTTTCCAAAGCCTTTTTTGAACTGTTCCAAATTTTTCAGTATTTGGAAAAGGGACAAGAATGCTCCTGCAGGCAATGGGAGGAGGGGGGGGGATAAAATAAAAGGAAGATTGATAAAGCAAAGCAATTGGAGTTATTGCCTATGCATGAAATTGATTAAATGCTTGGCTAAATGGCTTATAAATTTGCTTCTCATATTTCTGTCACCCACTGAAAAAAGATTACAGTGAGCCCGTGGATGACCATGTTGTATACAATACCAAATTACAAAGGGTTGTAAAAACTAATGTTTTGTTTAAAGTTTTGAACAGGACCATATGCCTTCAGTGACCTTGAGTAAGCTATTCTAATTCAAAACATTTCAAAGTGGATATAGGAGGAGAGAGGATAGGAAGAACGTGGAATCCATCTGCATAACAAGCCACAACCCATGTGGTTTATTCACTACGTACAACTTCTCTGAAGTTCCATAAGAAAGGAAGAAAGAAGAACATGTTGGACATTTACTCGATTATTTGTACATCACGGCTATAACATTTCAAAGCGCATAATTTTTCATGGCGGTGTAATGAAGTTTAAAAAGAAGAAAGGAGACAATGAAGAGCCCAACAAATTCCTTGAACAAAGAACAAGCTAAGGGTGGTGGAAGACTGTAATCTATTTTGGTGCTCACCAAGAGATCCACACAAAGCAGGGATCCTATCAAAGTAGGAGTATCAGAACCTGGGAGTGGGGTTAAAAAAGGGATCAGCCTAGAATCCCTACATAGCCACAAACTTAAGTCCAACCCCTCCTTTGAATTCCATACCTTCCTTATCTAACTCGAAGCAGGTACCAACTGTTAGTTGAGGAGATTCCTGCGCATTGGCATGAGTAGCAATGCATAACTTTAATTGGACCTTCTCTTGTGAACCTGGTCTTTGACACCTGACAGATCCGTGGACCATGAGCCAATGGATGGGGATTTTATGGCATTACCTTTCCCACACATTTGCCCTGGGTCACTTGCCCAACACTGAGCATCGAACTACATAATGTTGTCCATGGGACTATTTTAGCATTAAAAAAATAATAATAAAAAATAATAATAAGCATTTTAGGCCAAATAGAAAACACTTGGTCCAGGGAATCCTTTCTCAGCATTTTCCGCCAGGTCCTGCCTTGCCTATGATTTCTGTTTTCTTTCTTCTTAATTCTTTTGATTAAAACACTCAGTGAATAGCTGGGCTGTTGCCAAACTAATCATCAGCTTTGGGTATCATGTTATTTATTTATTTATTTATTTACAAAATGCCTCCTGGGCACTCTTAGAACCTAAAACTTGCACCTCGCTGCTTTCTCTGGAAGCGGTTCTTCCAGATGGTAAGGATAGAAGGAAGCATTCTGAAAAGGTTGGAAGCAGGGTAGGAGTGAAATATATCAGAATAATAGAATCGGAAGGGATCTTAGAGGTCTTCTAGTCCACCCACCCACCCCGCTGAAGCAGGAGACCCTCTACCATTCCAGACTGTCCAATCTCTTCTTGAAAACCTCCAGTGATGGAGCAGCCACACCTTCTGGAGGCAAGCCTGGTTCTTTGTCCTCACCATTGGGAGATTTCTCCTTGCTTCTACATTGCTTCTCTCCTTCTTTGGTTTCCATACATTGTTACTTGTCTTTGGAAAATAGGTTGACCCCCTCCTCTCTGTGACAGATCCTCAAATATTGGAAGACTTCTATCATGTCTCCCCTGGTCCTTCTCTTCACTAGCCATGCCCATTTCCCACAACCGTTCTTCATATGTTTTAGCCCCCAGCCCCCTAATCATCTTTGTTGCTCTCCTCTGCATTCTTTCCAGAGACTCAGCTTCTGTATGTATATAAGGTGGGGAGCAAAACTGAGTAAGGTCTTACTAAGTCTCTATAAAATGGTACTAGTACTTCATGTAATAATAATAATAAAGTTGGAAGGGACCTTGGAGGTCATATAGTCCAACCTCCTGCTCAGGCAGGAAACCCTACACCATTTCGGACAAATGGCTGTCCAGTCTCTTCTTGAAAACTTCCAGTGTTGGAGCATCTACAGCTTCTGGAGGCAGGTTGTTCCACTGGTTAATTGTCTTCACTGTCAGGAAGTTTCTCCTTAGTTCTAGGTTGCTTCTCTCCTTGATGAGTTTCTTGATGTGATCTTGATCCAATCTCTCTGTTAATGCAACTTAGAGTTGCATTAGACTTTTTTGGCTGCTGCCGCACACTGCTGGCTCATATTTAAGTGACTGTCCGACTAGGATTCCGAGATCCCTCTCCCGGGTCTGTATCTGAGGCTGCCTTTTTAATTTATTGATTGATGGGTGTTTTGTGTCTGCCTCTGCTCCCCACCTAGCCATTTCGTGCCCAGAAATGCTCCTCAAATTTCAAATATTCCCCCTATCCCCTGAATGTGCCTAACTCCCATTCTGAAGTCAACAGCTGAATGGAGCTGATAAGTCTTCACAAGATGACCAAGTGAGTAACGTGATCTACTTCACCAATTAAATGTTTATTCTGCCCCTCAGAAGAGTTCCTGACCAGCAAACTCATTCCTTGAGAGATGTTCAGAGTCAGCAGCGGGAAAACTGCATTTCCATCCCAATTTTTTTTCACTTGGTGCTCTTTGTGTTATGTTTGAGCTGAAGCCATAAACGGGGGAGATTTAAGAGATGCCAATCTTTGGGGCTGTAAAGCAAATTCAGCTGCATCCAGTGTTTCTTAACAGGCATAATTAATATTTTTAAGGGAGTCGCTGACAATGTTAGGCTCCACACATACCCTTCTCCCCCCTCCCCCGTTTTTTTTCCCTCCCAATACAGTTAATGCTCTGTGACAAAGCGTATTATTTCTTGCCTGTAATCCATTCATGAAAAGGTCAATCTCTTACCATTATTTTGTCAACAGTGAAGTGTTACCTTTAGGCAACAAGTTAATTTTCAAATTAAAGAAGAAAGAGTTTCCACAAGCACTTGCATTTAAAAAAAAAACAAAAAAAAATCCCCCCTACCTTATTTGTTAGAAAATGAGTAGACTAACTTAGAGCACAAGCACTTAAGGAGAACATATGTGCAGTTTAGCAATATAGATGAGAAATTCAATTTCAGTTGTGTTAAGCAGATAAATTCTCCTGCGTGCTTTTCTTGCAGCTCTCGTTTAATAGGCTTCTAGGGCTTCTTTCAAAGGAAAAGAAAATTGTGGAAAAATTTACATCCACGGACTACGGTGTGCCTACATTTATTTAATTTATAATCTTATAAGATAAGATGGCTTGAATGAATACAGGGAGTCCTCTACTTACGTCCACAGTTAGGCCCAGAATTTCTGTTGCTAAGTGAGACAGTTTGTGAAGTGAATTTTGCCTCATTTGGCGACCTTTCTTGCCACACTTATTAAGTGAATCTCTGCGGTTGTTACGGCAGACATTCACCAAAGGTAATCACATGACCCCGGAACGTTGCAACCGTCATAAATTTGAATCAGTTGGGTGAGTTTTGATCACGTGACCACAAGGATGCTGCCACAGTCGTAAATGTGGGAAATGGTCATAACTCCTTTTTTTCAACGCCATTGTTACTTTGAAGAGTCAGTAAATGATCTGTTGTAAGTTGAGGACTACCTGTATTCCATCTTTCACTAGATTATCTCCCTTCCAGAAAACTGGAATTTTCCCGGCTTCTCACATCTATTAAATCCTAATAGAAAATATGACCGAATTCCTTCTTCTCGGACCCTTTTCCAATTAGGATAAAGCCAAGCGCAGAGATTCCACAAAGGGAAATTGACTCATTTGATTCGTAATCATTTATGCAATGTCCTCCTGAGACTACAGTGGAAACTCAAAGCCTCTTTCATGGGTCAAGGAAACCTTTGAGCGTTTGTAAGGTGAATTTCAACACAACGTGCATTTGATAACGCCAATTTTTTTTATATTTGAGAAGGAGTCACAAATGTGAAGATTCTTCAGGCACAGGATTCCACCTCAAAATGTCCAAGCCAGCGGCAGGGGTCAACATCCTTGCCCTTTGATCATGGTTGAGGAGGCTTTCAAAAAAAAACCTCAGCATAATAGCTTAGCCACAATTTAGGATAGAGGTGAACAACACAATCCCACACCCTCAAGGTGCAGCAAAGGATATAAATTAATGCAGCGGTCCCCAATCTTTCCAGCTTGGTGGCCTGGCCCAGCAAAGGCCGGGGTGTGTGTGTTGGTTGGTGAGTGGCAGGCACACGTGCGTGCACAGCTCCATTTGAGTAGCAGCAGGCACACACCCCCTCCACTTCCACAAATGGAGCCTCACACAACGGCACTGAAAAACGTGACTCATGACCGTTTTTCACACTTACAGCCGTTGCTGCACTCCCATGGTCACGTGATCGAAATTCAGATGCAGGGCAACTGGTTCATATTTAGGATGGTTGCCGTGTCATGTGATCCCCTTGTGCAATCTTCTGACAAGCAAAGTCAGAATATTAAGTGAATCTTAAACAACCGGATTCTTAACTTAACAACTGGAAACAGTCACTTAACAGTTGTGTCAAGGAAGGGTGTAAAAATGGGGCAAAGCTCACTTAACAACTGTCTCACTTAGCAACAGACGTTTGGGGCTCAGTTTTGGATGCAAGTCAAGGGCTACCTGTTTGTGTATATCTTTCTGTAGATGTGCATGTATGAATGTCGTGTTGGATATGTTTTCAGTTACCGATGCTCTTGGTCATTCAAAAACATGCCATCCTTCCCTCCAACAACCTAATCATGACCCTTGCAGGAGTTGTGGGCTTCCCAATAGATGATAATAATAATAATAATAATAATAATAATAATAATAATAATAATAATAATAATAATAATAATAATAATAATAATAATAATAATAGAGTGGAAGGGACCTTGGAGGTCTTCTAGTCCAGAACCCCACTTCAGCAAGAGAACCTATACCAGGGGTCTTTAAACTTGGCCCTTTTATGACGTTGGAATTCTGGGAGTTGAAGCCCACAAGTCATGAAAGGGCCAAGTTTGAAGACCCCTGACCTATACCATCTGAGACAAGTGACTGTCTAGTCTCTTCTTAAAAACCTCCGGTGATGGAACGCCCACGATTTCTGGAGGCAAGCCGTTCCGCTGGTTAATTGTCAGGAAGAACTAAGGAGAACATTGAAAGAGGATTCCTGCAGGACCACTAAAGGACCTGATCTAAAATTATCTAGCCTTGCCACTCAATCCTTTTATTGGGGTGAGAGCACGTCTACCACCCTTGACTTATACAAAGCCCTGTCTGAAGGTATGCGCCGCCATCTTCATCCAATAACTTGTCTTGTAATTGGTGTACTGATTGCTTGTGTCATCGTGTTTTAGTATATATAGCAATTCCACACTCCTTCGCTCCCCCCCCCATGCCCCCACACCCTCTCCCAAAGCCTCAGAGTCTGCTCTTTATTCATTGTAACTCCCCAACTGGCCTGTGTCAGGTTGTGCTCCAGGCTGGCTGATAAACATCAGCAGATGATTGGACACACACATTCTTAACATGGCTGACCCATGGCATCCTAGAGGACAACTGGGAACCTGTCATTATGTCTACAAAGCTCTCCTTTCTTTTCACCTTATCTCTCCTCAGATGAAGCCAAGATTCTTATTAACTCATTAATGACTGAAGATGTCAGTTTAGAGTAGACAGCAAAGGAGTGGGGAGAGAGAGAGAGAGAGAGAAATGAGAGACAGAGAGAGACTGAGAGAGGAGAAGGAAGCTTGGTGATTTCTCTCAAAAGTTTGTTTAGCCTTTTTCACTAGGGAAATGTGAGTCCTTTCCAACTGAATAATCTTCTGCGTGGCTTTCCTTCTTTAACAGCAACACAGTCACCGTAAAGCTAGCCATGTTTCTTACTCACATAAGAACGTTAACTTCTTTGCAAAGTTAATAATCTGCGTATGACCAGCTCCTCTTAAACCAATGCTGAAGGCGAAGTGAGACAGGCAGAATGGGAAAGGAAAAAAGCAAAACGGGCAGAGAAGGTTGCAACATTTTGCAGAGATGACAAAAGATGGATCGGTACATAAGCCAGCTAGCAAATTTTAGCAATGTATGAAACAGAATGAATTCTTTCTTTATCTTGCGGTCTCACACATTTAAAATATTATACAACATCTCATTCCGAAATGTTTGTTGTAAATACATCCCTCATTGGCTTTACAGTCTGAAGTTTGAATTATCTAGAGAGAGTTCATGCTTTATTTTCCTCCCTCTGCTGCAACCCATAGATCCAATTTATGCATTCAGATTTTATTCCTCAGATCAACATCTTAAAGCTGCTGGTGGGTGATTTAAAGAAAAAAAGTGGCATGAAAAATGTTGTTGTAACCATCTTAAAAATCTAGCCTTTCACACAAGGGCACAAATTATACATTTAAAGCAAAACAAAACACAACTTGGAAGCTTTTCAAACATCCTGTTTAGCTGAGGTAATAAACTAGGCTTTTCTTGGTCATCCAGACAAGATTCTGGTTATGGTAGAGAAGAAAGAATTTGTGTAAAACTTCACACAAAATTATAGTGCAGAGCCTATTTCTGTGCATATGCGGGTAGTGTTTTGAATGTGAGCCTTATTGTATCTTTAACCAAAACAGAAAATATGCAAAAAGTTGTGGGTGATACTAAGGCTAAGGAAAATTTGATTTCATTGCATTTACACTTTCCGTTTTATAAAAGTCAAATATATTTAATAGAATTGTTCTGCAGTCCTGTATGTAATAATTTCCCTCTTTTCTCCCACTGAAAACTTTAAGAACTTAGTAAGAACTTTCAAAGGAACCCTGAACACCTCACCTAAATTGTTTGGTATGGCCTCCTTTTTCACCAAATTTAAAATCTTCGGTGGGTCCATATGGTATTTAGACCTCAAGGCCAAGCCAAACCTTTTTGAGAGCATTCATGGCCTCAGCCTGTATGCTCTGCTCTAAAAAAAATTCAGGAGACTTTTCAGCCTAATGTCATGTTTACTATAATGACTTGAGGGAAGGTTGCATTAGATCAGTGATGGCGAACCTTTTAGACACCGAGTGCCCAAACTGCAACCCAAAACCCACTTGTGTATCGTTGGGGGCTGGGTGGGCGTGGCCCATTGGGTGGGCGTGGCCCATTGGGTGGGCGTGGCTGCGGTGGTAACAGCAGACTGGGTGGAACTAAAAAGTTCAATCAATCAATTCCAACTTTGCAAGATCTTTTTTTTCCCTCCCGAGAAGTTGAAATTGATTGATTGAACCTTTTCTATTTATTTTTTTGCACACGGTGGTGGAGGCCTAAAGCGAAAAGGTTTTATAAAACCCAGCTGAAAGCCTAGGACAGGGGCGACGGCGTGCGTGCCCACAGAGAGGTCTCTGCATGCCACCTGGGGCACGCGTGCCATAGGTTTGCCACCACGGCACTAGATTATATGTGCAATCTTATCAGTACAAACCACACTGAGTATAGTCTAGGGATAAGCAACTTTCAGTGTAAGGGCTATAACACTTAACCTCTTGAATTGAATTTTGCAGCCTCTGCAATCCCTTTTGTTTGCACTGAGTTTCACTGGTGAAACTAGGGGAAATTTGTTCTGCACCTTTTTGAGATGAGAAATGCAGCAAACTGTGTGGTTGGGGGTTTTGGAGGTGCCTTAAGTCCAATGTTGACTTCTGGCAAGTGCCTGGATAAGTCCCTGCAGTTTTCTTGGCAAGATTTCAGAAGTGGTTTGCCAGTGTCTTCTTGCTAGGGCTGAGTGCATGTTTGGTCCAATGCTATAGGGCAGGGGTAGGCAACCTTGCCATGCTGGCTCAGGAATTCTGGGAGTTGAAGTCCGCGAGTCATAAAAGAGCCAAGGTTGCCTACCCCTGCTATAGGGCATTGCATGCCAAAACAACTAGACCCAAAGATAAATTTTCCCCTGTGCAATCACTCTGCTGAACACCTAATTCCCACCGCATTGTTTTAGGCCTAAAGATATTTACCCATGTAGTAGGCTGTATTGTTATTATCCTTCTCATCTTTTTTCATCTTCTCATCTTTTTCATCTTCTCATCTTTCTTACTGCCTTCTCCTATTGGTATCTTATGATTTATCGCTTGCTGTTCGTATCTTATGATTAATGATGGTAATTATGATTTATGACCTACGACCAATCACTCTGTTTTGTTTGTATGTACATGGAGAGCTCATGCACTGGAGAGAAATTCCTTGTGTGTCCAGTCATACTTGGCCAATAAAAGAATTCTGTTCTGTTCTGTTCTATTCTATTCCGTGTTGGAACAAAAATGTTTTCATTCTCTGTGAAAAGTAAGGTAGAAGGGTCATATATGTATATGCCTGCCACCTGCCATGTACTTCCTGGAAAGGGAAAACATTAAGTAGACCATCTCAAGTTGGAACAGCTTCCCTCCCAGAGTTGTGGATACCACCATCTCTGGAAGTTTTCAAGAAAAGAATGGGCAATCATTTCCCTAGGATGCTATGAGGACTCCTGCCTTGGGCAAAGGTTTAGGCTAGAAGGCCTCCTAGATGCCTTCCAACCCTATTATTATATACATTGTTTGGCTGAAACAAGGAGAATCTCTTATGGCTAGGGAAACACATAGACTTTATCAATCAGTCAATCGGAATAGAGCTGGATGGGACGAACTCCCTGCTCAAGCAAAGACCCTACACCAAGGGTAGGCAAACTTGGCTCTTTCAGGACTCATAAGTTGAAGTCCATGAGTCATAAAAGAGCCAAGGTTGCCTACCCCTGCCCTACACCATTCCAGACAAAAGGCCGTCCAGTCTCTTCTTAAATATCTCCAGTGATGAAGCACCCACAACTTCTGGTGGCAAGCTGTCCCACTGGTTAATTGTTCTCACTGTTAGGAAGTTGCTCTTTAATTCCAAGTTGCTTCTCCCCTTGATTAGTTTCCATAGTTTTATATGGATTCGTTTATTAGTTTTCGAGGTAATGATGACCTCTTTGAATTGTGCCGGAGTTATCAGTAATCACTGCAACAAGACAAAAAATTGATGTTATCTTGCTACTGTGGATCTTCCGACCAACAGGCTCCACTGCAGTTCAAGACCAGTTATGGCTTCCATGCTGTTTCCAAAAGTTGGTAAACATACAACATTTTGTGGGAATCAAAATGTTTAATGACCAAGTATATCATATAATCTCCATCTCTACTTTCCTAATACCTGGTTGAGGGATTGCATTTTGTGTGTTGAGTAATAATCAGGTTTGCCAACATAGGACTCTTCCTTCCACGCAATACTATCAAGACCTGATAGGGGCAAAGCTCAGGTCTTCATGTCGGCATTATTCCTGACTAACCTGAAATCCAGTGGATTAAAATTAAGCCCAATAGATATATGTAACCATTTGATAATGCTTCTTTTCTGTTGCATAACTGCAGTCTGTTTTGACTTTCACTTTCTTGAAGCTTTCTGTTATGGCAGTTTAGTCCAATGCGCACCTCCCAAAACTGTGTAAATTCCTCCAAGTGTTAGACTTTATATCTCAGAGTTGAATTTAAGAAAATAAGATCATTCAATACATGGAAACAATGACGTGAATTTTATTTACCTGAACACTGATCTGTTTGTAATTTAACTACTACATTTGATTTCTGGAATGGTCTCACCTGTTTTTGTTTTGTTTTGTTTGTTGTTGTTGTTATTCCATCTGTTTTGAGGGATGTGGTCCCAGACATATTACATGAGCACTTAGCAGAATGGAGAAGTCTCAAATCTAAGTGGAGATATTTGCCTAAGCCCATCTTTTCTGTGGTGTTGGGAAAGATTGAAGGCAAAAGGAGAAGGGGGGTGGCAGAGAATGAGATGGTTAGACAGTGTTATCGACTCAAGCAACATGAACTTGGGCAAACTCCAGGAGACAGTAGAGGACAGTGAAGGGCTGGCTTGACATAGTCCATGAGATCATGAAGAGTCGGACATAACTTAGTGACTGAGCAACAACAGCATCTGTTCTGTACCTTCTTCCATCACCGAAGCTTCTGCCTAACCTGGTGAGCATTTCCATCAAAGCCCCCGCTCTTCCAAGGGAACAGTGAATCCATAACTGAAGACGTGAAGAAAGAGATGGGAGGGGGAGTTCTGAAATGAAACTAGAAAAGGTACAAAAGCTGGTGAGATAAACTGTGGAGGAACCCATGACAAGCCATGATAAATGGGTCGTTATAAAATTCATGTTTAGGCCGCATCGGTCTGAGGATAATGCCATTCGTCATGGCAACACAAGGGCACTAATGAGCCCTCATTGCATATTCATGTCTATGATGTGTGTGTGTGTGTGTGTGTGTGTGTGTGTGTGTGTGGGTCCTTCTCCCATCCCTCCCCATCCTAAACCAATGCCTGTTAAACATCCCCACCTCAAGCTGGAACTCCACGTTTCCTCCCCCCCTCTCTTTCTCTCTCTCTTTTGTGATGTTGTAGCAATTACACTGTAAAAGTGCTGCCCAAGATTGATTGCTTGGATCTGTAGTTCAATTGTAAATTAGAATACATATCCTCCCTGGGGATCCAGGGCCCCCCATTTGTGATTAAGAAAAAAGCCCCATAATAGACTAATAGCTAAAAGTTCTCTCTCTTTTACTTTCAAGCAATTAGCTTGATGAAATGGCCTCTTTCTGTGTAGGCTTGGAAGTGTAAACCGATATCATAATGAAGTATATGATGTTTATTCTCTTATTTTCACCTTCTTCTGGGCAAGGAGTGGGAAGGCGGGGTGGTGGTGATGGTGGTGGTGACGGTGAGGCGAATGCATAAGTAATGGCCTTGCTTTGTCTGGCACATATACTAACAGTAAATAAAAACTCTTCCTTAAAGAGCCAGTGGCATTGGCTCACTGTCTTTAAATTAAGCCTGATGCGCTGTACGGTGCGGCCTAAAGAGAACTCACCAGGTTCCTCACCTACTATCTCTGTTTTGGAAGGAATGGAGGCAAACAGGGAAATGCCTTCAAAACCTCTTACCTTGGCAATTTCACCATGTCTTGGTGCTCATGAGATAGGCCTTCTTGACAGAGAACCACACACACACTCCACCCAAAAAATATATGCTCCTTGGTGGACCAGTGGGCTGATGCCTCCTTAAGTCACACCAGCTGCCTGCAATTAGTGCAGGTTCGAGTCCCACCAGGCTCAAGGTTGACTCAGCCTTCCATCCTTCCGAGGTAGGTAAAATGAGGACCCAGATTGTTGGGGGCAATAAGCTGACTTTGTAAAAATGCCACTGGGGGGGGGGGGCTGAAAGCCCTAATAAGCAGACATACATAGAATGAAGGCTATTGCTAAGCACATTTGATTTCTGCTTAGATTGTAAGCCGCCCTGAGTCTTCGGAGAAGGGCGGGATATAAATGGGATTAAAATAAAATAAATAAAATAAATATATTTGGCCGGTGATGGTTTCAAAGCATGGATGCAGAACTAGCTCAAGAGCAAGGGACGTGACAACTTTCAAGAGCGTTCTAGAGGCCACGTGCTAAAATGCAGTGGGTGGCACCAAACAAAATCAAATCAAACTCAAGTTAATTTGATAAAGCTCATAGGATATTTCTCCAGCCATCCATGAAACGATCTCCTCCTTCTGTTTCATTGACCATTGAAATTGGGGTAAGGGGGAAAGAGAAATATATTACATTTACTAGTGGACCCATCCATTGTTTCTTGTCTTCAGGTGCTCTGGAGAATAGGTTAACCCCCTTCTCTCTGTGACAGCCCCTCAGATATGAGAAGACTGCTATCATGTCTCCCCTGGTCTTTTTCTTCAATAGACTAGCCATGCCCAGTGCCTGCAACCATTCTTCATTGGTTTTAGCCTCCAGGGCCCTAATCATCTTTGCTGCTCTCCTCTGCACTGTTTCCTGACATGGTTCCGACAGATGAAACTCTTCAAAAGAACTTTGAGACATTGTTTACCTTAAAGAATCTTTTATTTGAGAAACAAAGTATCAGCACTACATAGTTAAAGCCAACAACTGATTCCCCCCCCCCCCCGCACAAAGTAGTAAAGCACAATCCCGTTCTCCAATTAACAGTCATAAATCACATTTCCCAATTAGCTTGAAGCCCGGCCTTTCTCCTCAGCTCTCCAGTCCATCAAATCTTTATCAACTCTGGGCGTAATAACCTTGGATTCCCACAGCTCAGTTATTATACTGTAGTTATGACTAGCTGGACTCTCATCCACATCCCCCCTCCCAGTATCAACAGATTCTAAAAGCCATAGAGAAAAGATGGCTACATTTCCATCTGTTGTCAAAGCAAGAACATCCAAGGTTAGCAGTGTTGATATTTCCAAAGTTTCTGCATACACCCAATTGAATACTTGAGGACCAAAAGTTTCTGAAGACGAGCCATCTGCATTTATACCAACAGAAGAGAATATTTGTAGCTCAGGCTTGAACTGTGGGATCCTTGATGCTCTTTGAGTTGGGCTGTTTTCTTGTAGACGTTTCATTACACAAATAGGTGTCATCATTATCATCATATATATTGCATTTACCATTCTTCAACCATATTGTTCCAATAATAACCTTAAAGGTAAAGGTAAAGGCGTGCTAGTCGTTTCCAACTCTAGGGGCTGGTGCTCATCTCCGTTTCAAAGCCGAAGAGCCAGCACTTGTCCAAGGACGTCTCCATGGTCATGTGGCCATGACTAGATGCCAAAGGTGCACGGAACGCTGTTACCTTCCCACCGTAGTGGTCCCTATTTTTCTACTTGCATTTTACGTGCTTTCGAACTGCTAGGTTGGCAGAAGCTGGGACGAGTAACAGGCGCTCACTCTGTTATGCGGCACTCGGGATTCAACCCACCAAACTGTCAACCTTCTGATCAACAAGCTCAGCGTCCTAACCCACTGAGCCACCACGTCCCTTACACACACACACACACACACACACACACACACATTTTTTAAATGCCTATGTAGAATTAAGGTAAAGGTAAAAGTTCCCCCGCACATGTGTGCTAGTCGTTTCCGACTCTAGGGGCCGGTGCTCATCTCCGTTTCAAAGCCGAAGAGCCAGCGCTTGTCCGAGGACGTCTCCATGGTCATGTGGCCGGCATGACTAGATGCCAAAGGAGCATAGAACGCTGTTACCTTCCCACCGTAGTGGTCCCTATTTTTCTACTTGTATTTTCACGTGCTTTCGAACCTTACAACCATGTAAATTCTAGAGTTACTCTCATTAGGATGCTACTGCTAGGAAAGTACTCATTTGCCTTAAGCCACCTGCATGGAAGAGGAACAAGTTCTGGACCAGAATGTCCTCCTTTAGCTGTTCTTTGCCACATATGCTTGCTTTGAAACAAACAACAGTTTTGACTACATGTGAGCTTTTCCGGATCTCCCAATCTTTGTTTAAGGACGATGTCAAAGCAGCATCATTAAGCATTTTGTAATGCAAATGACTGTTTGAACCAATCCTCCATTTTTAATATTTGCATGACTAGCTGGATTGAATTGGTGAAGGCTACCTTGGGATGAAGGAACTCTCCACCCATCTCTGCTGCATTTTGTATCAACGTTTATTTCCTTCTTTCTTTCTGAACCTGATAGTCACAGCTTTTAAAAAATATGTCGCAGGTGACACAATTCTTTCACTAAGTGCAGACATATATCACACAGAGGATGTTCCCATAAAGAAAGCACTGGAGGCTGTGATCTTATCATTCCCCACTTTCCTTCTTCTCAGCTCTGCTCAATGACAAACATGCATTTCTACTCAACTTTGCTCCAGTTTCTCTTTGGGGAGTTGGGGGGGGGAGCAGGTTGCAAGCACGCATGGTGGAGAGTGGCAAGCAATGCTGCAAATCAGGCCTGGCAAGTCATGAGCAGGGACCAGCAATGTTGCAATGTGTTTTCCTGAGCAAAAAGAAATAAGATTAGATTAACTCTTTCTTGGGCACACGATCTTAGAAGCTGCCTTCTACAAATGCTGCAGTAAACACTAAATCCTTGATGGGTTCCAGCTTGAGCAAAGCTGCTCTGCAAAGCCATTTGGACAGGGTTCAGAGGACATATGAAACCTATGAAGAAGGGTTGTAGGAAGTGGGTCTGTCTAGTCTAATGAAGAGAAGGACTGGGAGTGACAGGGTAACAATCTTCCAATATCTAGGGCAGTGATGGCGAACCTTTTATTTTATTTATTTATTTTATTTTTATTACATTTATCTCCTGCCCTTCTCCGAAGACTCAGGACGGCTTACAAGCTTAGCAGTAGACACTGAGTGCCCAAATTGCAACCCAAAACCCAGTTACGTATCGTCAGGTGCCTGGTGGGCATGGCCCGTTGCGTGGGTGTGGCCAATTGCATGGGTGTGGCCCATTGGTGGGCAGGGCTGCCCATTGGTGGGCTGTCCTACAGACTGGGTGGGACTAAAAAGCTCAATCAATCAATTCCAACTTTGCGAGATCTTTTTTTTTCCCATGAGAAGTTGAAATTGATTGATTGATTGAACCTTTTTTTTTTGCACACGGTGGTGGAGGCCTAAAGTGAAAAAGTTTTATAAAACCCAGCTGAAGGGCTAGGACTGGGGCGATGGCGCGTGTGCCCACAGAGAAGGCTCCACATGCCACTGTGGCATGCATGTCATAGGTTTGCCACCACGGATCTAAGGTCTGCCACAAATAAGGTGTGTGTGTGGGGTGTGTCAATCTATTCTCCAAAGCACCTGAAGGAAGGACAAGAAGCAACAAATGGAAACTTATCGAAGAGAGATCCAATCCTGAATTGAGAAGAAATTTCCTGACCATGAGAACAATTAATCAGTGGAACCGCTTGCCTCAATAAGTTGTGAGTTCTCCATCAATGGAAGTTTTTTAAGAAGAGATTGGTACAGCAACTCCTGCTTGACCAGAGACTAGAAGACCTCCAAGGTCACTTCCAACTTGATTATTCCTTTATTCTGACTTTCACATTCCTTATTTGCTTTGCACTGTTCTCCCCTCCTGAAAGAGGTTTCTACAAATGTGCAGCCTGGGCCAAGCCCCAGCAATTGTCTTTCTAGCTCAGGTGTTGATCTGCTGTCAGCCCTAAATCATTTTGTGTGTCCTCTCCAAACTCCTTCTGAATATAATTTTTTTTAAAAAAAAATCACCTTTCACATGTTGAGACAGGAAACATGAAAAGCGTGAAGGAAGCCTAAAGCAGGCTTAGCATTCTTTTAGAAAAGAACAAACGAATAAAATGCGCCTAGCGTGGAATCATTGCGCCACCCCCTCTGACCTTTGATCTCCCCACAAAGGTTAAGTATGATCCCAACCACTAATCTTCCTCCATAATAAAATGTATCACCTTGGAGTGTTTAAAGCATCTGCGTAAGCTTTTTTTTTTAACCTCTTATCCCCCAATAAGCCGTTGACTAGGTTCACGCCAGATTCTAAGAATCAGTTTCTTCAATTGGGGGTCATTGAACAAGTTCTCCATGCAATCAAATTAAGCCATAAGCCATGATGTAAAAGCCAGGGTGGTTGGAGATCATGACACACAACAGATCAAAATTTAAAAAATGCATTGTGTTTTATGAACTGGGCCATTTTTTCCCCCCATTGGAGCTTAAGGAATAGGGGTCAACCCCAAAACACCAGAGGGCCGGAGAAGAAGTAACAGATGGGAGATCATTAAACTGAAGTCCAACCTAGAACTAAGGAGAAAATTCTTGACAGTGAGAAAAATCAGCCAGTGGAACGGCTTCCCTCCAGAAGTTATGGGTGCTCCAATACAGGAGGTTTTCAAGAAGAGACTGGACAACCATTTGTCTGAAGAGGTATAGGGTCTCCTGCTTGAGCAGGGGGTTGGACTAGAAGACCTCTAAGGCCCTTCCAACTCTGTTATTCTGTAATTCTGGATTTATATATCTGTTGTGTAGCTGGTTCTTTGCAGGCAATAAGTGAGATGAGAGGTTGCAAACAGGAACATTGCTTTATTGAGGCAAACAGGAACAGAACTGAAACAGAGGCTGCTGCACAGCTACTTATACAGTTGGCCACTAGGTGGCAGCCAATAGGTTTAAAGGAACCCATTCCCACCCCAAATCATCCAATGATCTTCTTGGAGACAGCAAGTCTGGCTTAGTCAGTGACCGTTACACAGACACACCATTGAGCAACCATAAGCAGCATTCAAACAGACACATGAACAGTTCAAGTAAAGATCCCAATACATTACAATATCCATAAAATAATAGTTTCAGTGTCTGCAAATTCCTCCTGCAGGCTGGAGGTACAGGAATACTTTTCCAGAGTGATGTGACCACCTCTCTATAAATTTAGTATACAGCGTTTAATATTGGACTAGAAGATCTTCAAGTTCCCTTCCCTTCCTGATGATGATGATGATGATGATTGTGATTGTAAGTTGAGGACTACCTGTACTCACACCGCTGGTCTGACAGTAAACTGTTGTTTTCAGCCCCACTGATTATTTTTTATTTATTTATTTTATTTTATTTTAAATCCCATTTATATCCTGCCCTTCTCCGAAGACTCAGGGCGGCTTACAAGCTTAGCAGTAGCCTTTATTCTATGTATATGCCTGCTTATTAGGGCTTTCACACACACACCAAGCGGCATTATTACAAAGTCAGCTTAATTGCCCCCAACAATCTGGGTCCTCATTTTACCTACCTCGGAAGGATGGAAGGCTGAGTCAACCTTGAGCCTGGTGGGATGCGAACCTGCACTAATTGCAGGCAGCTGGTGTTACTTAAGGAGGCATTAGCCCACTGCTCCACCAAGGCTAGGGACACTCAGGGATTTATAAATTTAGTCGCAGCCATGGCTGAGTGATGGCACGCAATGTTCAAAATTGTGAGTCTTTACAGTTCAGCTGCAGTGAAAGGTTAAGATTGTACAGACTGATTTTAACTAGCTAATCCTGTTGTTTCGAAAGACGGGGAGAGAAAGTATGTGCAAGGAAAAGGAGAAAATTCCTACCGTTTGGGAGTTTGGACATTTGCTCCGTTTCATCCCCCCCCCACTTTACAATTATTAAAAAAGCAGCTGTTAGCAGAGTTATTATTATTATTATTATTTTTAATCTCTCTTGGTAGCAAGAGAGCTTTGCCAAAAGTTAATTCCTTACAATAAAATTAATCCCAGAGGTGTAAATATCTTCAAGATCTGCCAGGTCTAAGTTGTGCCAATGGCAAGATCGTACAATTACAGTCATTCCCCTTAAGTACAGGAGCCTTTCAACATTAATAGATCATTTTAATGGGGGCAATTTTTTAAAAGAATTTGTATTTAATTTGCATGATTATGATGCTGAGTGTTGTTGGACAGCTGAGTCAGAGAGAGATATATTGCAATAACATAGCTGCGTATTGATTCTAACAATCTGGGCTAGAAATCTCCATTTAGGCAACATTCCACCTTCCTGAATGAAGGGGAAGTCCATGCAAAGGTTGTACAGAATTATTGGTAAACCTGCAATTAGGTGAAATGAAGTACAGGGAGTCCTCCACTTATGACCACAAATGAGCCCCCAATTTCTGTTGTTAAGGGAGACATTTGTTCAGTGAATTGTTAAGCCCTGTGATCAAAATTCATAGGCTTGGCAACTGACTCGTGTTTATGACAGTTGCCGTATCCTGGGGTCATTGCGGTCACCTTTCTGCAACCTTCTGGCAAGCAAAGTCAACAGGGAAGCCAGATTTACTTAACAACCACGTTCCTCACTTTACAACTGCAGCGATTCACTATGGGAAGAAAGGTCGTAAAATGGTGCAAAGTTCACGTAACGAAAGTTTCACTTAGCAACAGAAATGCTGGGCTCAAATGTGGTCCTTAAGCAAATGCAGACCACCTGTATTCTGGAAAAAAAACTAAGGGCAATGTGAATTTCTCTCTTTTGACTCATGACATTTGAGGGTTAATGCTGGCTTTACAGAAACTGCTTTCTCCAAGGTGGGTTACTGTGTCTTCCCCCCACCTCACACGCTGTTTTAAAACTGCCACCCTCCTCCTTTGCTCAGAATAAGACCAACTGTTCTGAATAATCATCTTTCAACAAGAGCTAATAATTCCGTTCTGCCCTTCCATTTGATGCTTGTCAGGTCAAAAAATGGTCTTAAGAATTAGACAGCTTGGAAAACTCTGGTTTCCTTATGCAAGTTCCCCATTTATTCATTGAACTCTGGGCACATTCCTTGTAGCTTGTAAGCTAGACATCCCATTTTCCTCCCTGGTTGTCTGTCACACATACACAAACACACACATGTACACAAATGCATGCACTCCTTTTCTGATGAGTTTATTTTTCTTACATATCCATGGTTCTTCCCTCCCACCCACCCAAAAAAAGAAAAAAGACAAAATGTCTTTTTTAAAAAAAATCTTCCTACTGCAGTGGAATTTGTTAATGCGAAACACGAGAATCCCGAATATTGAATTTATATGTTTCTTTTCTCCCCACCCCCTGTTAGAGCAAATACATTTCATCTTTCTCTACTTTCTTTCATCTTATACAAAAATTGTTTGACTTCTGCCATGCTTTCCCAGCTCTTCAGCCAATGCGTCTTGGGTTTATGTTCCAATTCTTTTCTACTGCAAGCTGCTGGGTTTCATTTACACATATACACCCCCCCACCCACATACACACCCACCCAAAAAAATCTGAAAAGGATTAGAAATAGGAGCTTTTTATATCACGTTTGCCAGGAGACGCGTGTTTGAAGTCGCTAGGATGGGAACGCCACTTGATGATGGAAAACGGCTCTGTCATATAAATTGCATGTTGGACCTTTCTCAATCCGTAAGAGTCTCAAACGTTCTTTAGCCAAGTTTTTCCAAGGCTCCATTTTTCTAAGTCAAATTACAGGTAGTTCTCGACCTACAACCACTTATTTAGGGACTGTTTTTCACACTTACGAGCTTTGCAGCATCCGTAGGGTCACGTAATCAAAATTCAGGCACTTGGCAACTGGCATCTATTTATGACGGATGCAGAACCTTTTCGGACCATCTGACAAGCAGCGTCAATGGGGAATCCAAGTTCCCTTTGCAACCTTGGTGGAGCAGTGGGCTGATGCCTCCTTAAGTAACACCAGCTGCCTGCAATTAGTGCAGGTTCGAGTCCCACCAGGCTCAAGGTTGACTCAGCCTTCCATCCTTCCCAGGTAGGTAAAATGAGGACCCAGATTGTTGGGGGCAATAAGCTGACTTTGTAATAATGCCGCTTGGGGGTGTGTGTGAAAGCCCTAATAAGCAGGCATATACATAGAATGAAGGCTACTGCTAAGCTTGTAAGCCGCCCTGAGTCTTCGGAGAAGGGTGGGATATAAATGGAATTAAAATAAATAAATAAAACCGTGTTACTAAGTCAACAACTGCAGTCATTCATTTAACAGCCATGGACGGAAAAGTCATACAATGGGGCAAAACTCACTTAGCAACTGTCTTGCTTAGCAATGAGAGCTTTGGGCTCAGTTGTGATCCTAAATCAAAGATTATCCATACCTCAATTGGGGAACGCAGACAACCCATGAGTGAAAGCTTTGGAAATCATCCTACGTCAAGAGTGATTAGATCCAGTCAGACTGCCCAGAGAGAATAGTCATAACCAGAGAGAAACGGCGATGGTCAAAGCAGGTCCGGTGCTTTCATTAACTAATAAAGGAGAATGTTTGTAGCTCGGGGTTGACCTAAGAGGTCCTTGGTGCTCTCTGACCTTGCTTGTTTTCTTGCAGACGTTTCATTACCCAAACTAGGATAGAATAGAAACTTTATTGTCATTTTAAATGTACACTAATCAACATACATTAAAATGAAATTTTGTTGCATTCAGCTCTCACAAAATACCATTATGCATATACCCATCCCCAGACACACATATATGACACAGAGAAGCATCACAGTCTAGTTTGAATGTATACATATGCATGATGAGGAGAAAAAAAGAGAATCCTGCGAATTTACAAGACAGATGGCATAAGGAACAAAAGCTGTTGCACAATCTAGTAGTCCTGCTATAAATACTTCGAAACCTCCTCCCAGAGGCGAGCAACGGGATCAGACCCTGAAGTGGGTGTGTGGGGTCTCTAACAATGCTTCAAGTTCTAAGCACATGTAAGCGCTTATAAGCAGTAGCCTGAATAAGGGGAAGCAGGCTTCCTATAATCTTCTCAGCTGTCCTTACCACTCTCTGTATGGACTGAGGTACTGCCACCACCAAACCAAACTGTGATGCAGTTTGTTAATACACTCTCAATTGTGCCTCTGTAAAAAGTTGCCAGGACAGAAGGAGAAAGATGTGCTCTCCTCGTCCAATGCAGGAAGTGCAAACGCTGGTTTGCACTAGGTAACATCATCAGTGCTAGAAGCGAGTGTAGTTTGCTGTCGGATTATATTCTAGTGACTTGCCTGTCGGTGTTGGTGGGGATGGTCTTAGATATTCTTTGCTTGGGCTGTTTGGCAGTTTTTTGATTGGGGTATGGTTCACTTGCACACAGAGATGGGACCTAGCCTAGCATTGGGCACGTGGCCATTAAAGAATTTTTCTTGAACCTGGCAACTTCCTGTGCCCTTCATCCCTGTTCCTTGCAGTGCTTGGGGTGTCGGCATCTTTAAAAGGCCCCGCATTACCATGCCATCACTCTCCCCAGTGGCTATAGACGGAGATTTATCCCTGACTTAGCGAGGGTGAATGTCGACTGTGCTGTTTTAAGCTGTAATGGTGATTAAATCATAGAACATTTGCTATTGTATGTCCCTCTGATTTTTATCTCCATCCTTTTCCCATTTCTATTCACTAAGCGAAGGCATGAGGCATAATGCTGTATTTCTGAAAGGTCCCTGGACAGATTTAGTGCTGGAAAGGAATATATATAGACAGCTGGAATGAGGTACCCTGTTTTTACTACAGCAAATGCCTTGTATTTTAATATGGTCTTCTAGCCAATGCTAAAATGACTTCATGACATGTTCCCTGGTAAGGTCATTGGTGTTATTCGGAGATTTCAAGCTCCCTCAATTTGGCAAATAATTTTTCAGGATTCGGTAGGGAAGCCAGAGAAACCACAATGTTGAATTTGCAGCCAATTCCTCCGTGGAGCAGGTTGTATTTGTGAATCAGCCTGCCCAATCTTCTTGCAAAAACTAGGAGGAAAACCTGATCTCCCGTGTTCCTTCAAGCAGGAAAACAACAGTCAAGTTCTTGTTGTGAAAACAGTGGAATGAAATGGATATGCTGCCTCCTTTAAACCAGATCTAGGCCCACCAAGAGGCCCAAGAGGTGGAGAAGGAAAGATCTTCTCCTATTAGTCAAAAGAGTGACATGCTTTTCCTTTTCCTTTGAGGAAATGGACAATGGAGACAATGGAGAAGTAAGATGTCATGGATCCAGGAAATAAGCTGGGTGTGGCCAGAGGTGTTGTTTGGAAAGCCAACTAAGATATCTGTGAAATGTGATAGTTTTCAAGTGTTTTCAAGTCTGTTTTCAATTCCACACTTTTTCAAAGGAAATCTCCTTGGGATCTGGGTAAGATCCAGAATCTTCTAGGCTGATTTGAGACTATACACTGCCTTAATCGACCATTATGTCCTTCATAAAAGGTAAAGGTAAAGGTTCCCCCGCACATGCGTGCTAGTCATTTCCGATTCTAGGGGCCGGTGCTCATCTCTGTTTCAAAGCCGAAGAGCCAGCGCTTGTCCGAGGACGTCTCCGTGGTCATGTGGCCAGCATGACTAGACGCCAGAGGCGCACGGAACGCTGTTACCTTCCCACCGTAGTGGTCCCTATTTTTCTACTTGCATTTTTACATGCTTTCGAACTGCTAGAAGCTGGGACAGGTAACAGGCGCTCACTCTGCTACGCGGCACTCAAGATTTGACCCGCCAAACTGCCGACCTTCCGATCGACAAGCTCAGCGTCCTAATCCACTGAGCCACCGCATCCCAATGTCCTTCATAGCTCTTTACAATTTGATCAGGCTAAAGGGACACCACTCTGAAGACTATATAGTTGCCTTCACATCTTTTTCTTCCTAGATTCAAAATGTCTCCACACTGTCCATCTAATCTTAAAATAGAAAATGAAAAGCACTTTATCATAAGAACAAAGACATGTACTTATGGAAACAGAGCAAATCATTCAAAATTGTAGATGTGGAAAATAGAGGATGGTGGGCACTTGCTTTGAGCTCCAGCTAGGTAGCTTCTTCACAAGGATAGGGAAACTTTGCTCTTCTGGAATTTGTTAGGCCACAGTTCCCATCAATCCTGACTATTGGCTATGCTGATTAGGAATTGTGGGAACTAAAGGACAAAAGCATTTCGAAAGTCCCTTGATCTTACATAGCTGTTGTAAGAGAATATTAAAAGCATTTGAATAACTTTGCTGGTCTCTTCTCAAAAATTTCAAACTGGTATTTCTTTTTTAAAAAAAAAAATTCCACACAGCTGTCACAGGAGCTAAATATCCGGGCCGTGCTAATTTATGACTGATGGGGAAAGTGGCTTCAGGCTATTTCAAATGGTTGAGTCAGTAATGATGATTAAATCAATTTGATTTGAATCACAGATTGTGTTTGGAAAATCAGGTACATTCCGTTTGACGATTGGTATCGAATTATTGTATTGGGGCAATTCAGAAAGTCACGTTGGAGATCTGATTGAATCACCTTGGAACTGCATCTGAAAACTAATGCTTCTTACAACCCGTCTCATGAACTCTAGGGCATTTTTGTTTTAAGACCCTGAAGTTTCAAAGGGGATGCAGTCTTAGGATAATTGATTTTCCTTAGAACATACAATCATAGGCCTGGAAGGGGTCAAGGTCTTCTAGTTCAAACCCCTGCTCAAATTAGGGGACCGTATACCATCCTGGTCTGTTTTTCAAAACCTCCAGTGATGGAGCATCCACAACTTCTAGAAGCAAGCAATTCCACTGATTAATTCTCCTCACTGTCAGAGAATGTGTTCTTATTTTGGGTTGGATCCCTCTTTAATAAGCTTCCATCCAATGCTTCTTCTCCTGCCCACAGGTGAGGACACTTATTGCCCATATTATTCTTCTGCCTCCATGGGTCTCCCATTACCTATCTGGCTATGATAAATCTGATAAAACCATCAAAGGTGGAGAACTACATTTTAACGCCGGGAAAGCCCAATGCCAAGAGGCTGCAAGATCAATGCAGACTTGCACAGTGGAATACAGGACATTCATGCTTACTAGTCCTTGCACTAAAAAAAAATGCAAGAACACCACACTCCACCTATTAGTATTTTCCTAACGTCTTTTAAAAAAAATTGGGAACAATTTTTTTTCCATCGAACTGCATGATTTTTTTTAATGCACAACTGTTTAGCCTAATTCTACTTTAAGCAGACCAGTGTTTGAATTCGACCGTGGTGTTAACATAAAACATGGTTTATATAAGATTGGCATCATGCTTGAATAAAATGATTGTGATTTGTCAGTCATGATTAATGACTTATTGCTTGTGAAGCAGGCAACTATGGTTTCTTCAGCCAACTTATGATTTAGCGAAATGTGTGAACCCAGCCAGTGTGTACATCCAACCAGAGTGTACACATTTACACATGTATAGAAATGATTGCAAATTTCTGAGATTGTAAGTAGACAAGGATATTTCAGTTGGTTTTAATCACAATAATTTTTATGTTCCTTAGTCCACTGGGATCAGATGGAAAAGTTATCCAAACAGATTACTCTGAAGACCTGATTAGTAACGTGGACTCTCTTTGATACCTATCCACTCACACACATATGAATCGTTCTTGGGAGAACAATGAAACAATGAAATATTCTAAAGTTGAAGTTCCCTCTATCAAATCAACATTACAGACCGATAATGCACTCCTTAATTAGACATTGCTATTAACTGGACTGCTACGTGATTTAAATCTTGCCGTTAATCTTTGTCATTCTACCCAGACATAGTTTTTATGACATCCAGCGAGTGATTCCTTTATGCAGTAATCTGTCTAAAAACCACCTTTTTCTTCTTTCCCTTTTTTTAGAAGAAAAAAGGACATGAGATTGAAATGAAAGCTTTTTTTTAAAAAAAAAGTCCGTCCATTAGTAATTTTCTGCTTAGTATTTGAAAAATGGTCCGTTTTAATTGCTTTACAGAGGAGAAAGCTATCAAAGCTAATGCTCTTTTTTCCCCAAACTTTTGTAATTATTTCTCGTGGACTTTTATTTGAAATGGCTTGAAAATATGTTCATTAAAATGTAGATTTCACTCTCTCTTTTTTTCCCCCTCTTTCTGCGGCTCTCTTTCAAATGGATTTCCATTTCCCAGTATTGCACCTCCACACACACACACACACACACACACACACACACAGATACACATATATTTTCTTTTCTTTGTTTGGCCACTAGCTTTATGCAATAAAACATTTAAAAATAAAAGTAAGTCAGACTAGCATTACCATTGCTAATCTTCAGCAGGATTTTATGGTGTAATCAAACCATGAGCCTTCAAGGGAAATATGTCCTTATGAGAATATTTGCTCAAAGATCACACACAAACACACACCCCCATGATTTTGAAGGTTTAGTGAAATAGCTTTGACCCCAGTTTTGTCCTTCTTTGGATACATGGCTTAAGCACCTCACACAGAAAGATCGCTACAGCACTTAGCACTTAGACTTATACACCACTTCATGATGTTTTACAGCCCGCTCTAAGCGGTTTCAGAGTCAGCCTATTGCCCCTAACAAACTGGGTCCTCGTTTTACCGACCTCGGATGGATGGAAGGCTGAGTCAATCTTGAGCCGGGTCACTGAGCCCGCACAGGGTTTCTGGGACAGGGATGGGGATGAAATAGAGAGGGATCTGAATACAAGCCATCTTGAAATCCCAGAGGAAAAGCAGGAAAGAAATCTAAGAAGAAATAAAGAAATAAATAACATCCTCGTTTGTTGTTGTCATTGTTCAGTCGCTAAGTCATGTTCAACTCTTTGAGACCCCATGGACCATAGCATGCCAAACCTTCCATCCTCCATTGCCTGTCGGATTTGCCCAAACTCATGTCCACTGTGTTGATGACTCTATCCAACCATCTCATCCTCTGCTGCTCATCCTCTCCTTTTGTCTTGTGTGGACTAGATTCTTGGAATAGATATAGAACATAGAATAACAGGGTTGGAAGGGACCTTGGAGGTCTTCTAGTCCAACCCCCTGCTCAAGCAGGAGACCCTATACCATGTCAGACAAATGGCTTTCTGATCTCTTCTTGAAAACCTCCAGTGATGGAAACACCCACAACTTCTGGAGGGAAGCCGTTCCATTGGTTAATTGTTCTCACTGTCAGGAAATTTCTTCTCAGTTCTAAGGTTATGAAGGAAGATAAGATATTTTCCTTTCCCATTCTCTTTTCCCTTCTTTCTACATTTGGCCACTGTCACATGCTGCCATAATTGTTGTCACCACCATCCTCATCATTCTAGGCATTGTCTATCCACTGCAGTATGAAGGCCTCTTCAGCATGTTTCCAACCCATAAGGTACTGAGCTGTCTTTTGCCAATTGGGCCCGCCATACTTGCTGATGTTATTGATCCATCTTAATAATGAATTAAGGAAGGAAGGACTCACTGGAGAAGAGCCTAATGCTGGGAAAGGTTGAGGGCAAGAGAAGAAGGGGACGACAGAGAATGAGGTGGCTGGATAGAGTCACTGAAGCAGTAGGCGTGAGCTTAAATGGACTCCAGAAGATGGTAGAGGACAGGAAGGCCTGGAGGAACATTGTCCATAGGGTCGCGATGGGTCGGACACGACTTCGCAACTAACAACAACAACAAATAATGAATTCATTATTCATTAAATAATAAATAATTGTTGAACCCTCCCCAAAGTCATTTCTGATGAGATCCTCAATTCTATAAACTTAAATAAACTAAATAGAAAACAAGCCAGCTCAGAGAGCACCAAGGACCCCTCATTCCAATCCAGAGCTATTCTCCTTTAAATTTAATAAATACATATATACCTGCGTACAACAAAGCCTATCAAACAGGACTGCCAGTCCCACACAAAAACATAAACCAATGAATAAATCCTGGGGTTGGCACCAGGTTCTCCCCTTGAAAGCTGTCAGAGAACCCTTGGGAATTATAATTCCATAGCTAGGGGCCCTCCAAAGGCTTGTATGTTGAGTAGATATGTCTCCTCAAGAGGTTTGCTTGAAGACTAAACATTTCAGGGAAGGGAACAGAGAGGCATGTTGTTCCTGTTTGTTTGTTTTCTTAATTATCAAGAAAATGTGGAGGCCCTTAAGTGTCCTAGAGTGACAACATTTTCATCCCAGCAGCCATTTCTAACATTTTCCTTCAGAGACAGATGTTACAGATAAGCATCTGCAATTATGGAATTGGGTTCCTTTTTATATATATAAAAAAGAGGTGGTTGGGGGGGGAAGGCCATAAATTGCTTCTAGATATGGCTGTGCAGGTGTTTATTTTATTATAATATACAGTATAGTGGCACAGCTCATTAAACAGAGGGACAGTCAGCACGCCCAAGATCTGACTGTGGGTTTTTTGTTCCCTCAGTCATGTGTATTTGTGTGTCTCTGTGTGTTCTCACTGGAATGCAATAGCCTGAATCCATATTAAAAGGTTCTTTCATGTAGGGTGCTTTCATTCACAAAGAAGAAGAGGGGGTCAACCTATTCTCCAAACTGCCCGAAGGCAGGACAAGAAACAATGGATGGAAACTAATCAAAGAGAGAAGGAACTTAGAACTAAGGAGAAACCTCCTGATAGTGAGAACAATTAACCAGTGGAATGGCTTGCCTCCAGAAGTTGTGGGTGCTCCATCACTGGAGGTCTTCAAGAAGAGACTGGACATCCATTTGTCTGAAATGGTATAGGGTCTCCTGCTTGGATGGGGGATTGGACTGGATGACCTCTGGGGTCCCTTCCAATGCTATTATTCTGTTCTGCTATTTGGATATTCTTTCTATGATCACATGTATCCATCCCATCGAGTGCAATGAAAGTCCAGAATGATATAGGATTTCCTGCTATGGGCAGGGAGTTTTACTAGAAGAATTCCAAGATCCCTTCCAACCCTTTTATTCTATGTTCTAGGGCAGATTTTCATGGCCACTTGCCTTGCTACTTGATAATTGCAGGAATCTTCAACCAAAACACATAGATTGCACCAAGGTGCAAAAAAAAGCCCCCAAAACCAAAACCAGGAGTAATGAAAGGGATATATTTGACATCCACCTTCATAGTGGGCCCATATTATTAAAGACATGGCTTTAGCTTTTGCATCAGTCTTATTACACTGAGATAACCCCAGAGTAAACACAGTAAACATGATTTGTATTAAATAGTGGTTTATCTTGCACTATCTACAATATCATACACCAGGAACAATATTACATACGTGTGCTAATACAGCAGGCGCCAACAAACCACAATTACAGCAGGAAACGGAAGAGAGAGAACACACCAATAGAGTCTTCCCTTTATACAAATGTTCTTAAAGAGACACAAACCCTGCTGAGTCATTCCCATCATTACACTACATCTTACATCTTACATTACATAAGCTGGTTAGCTGTTAAATCAATACCTTGACATTTTGTGTTTTATGTCTATGAGTAAGATTGTCCTAGTTCTACAAACAGTGAAGGTGATAGCTCTCCGGTACATGTCCAATGCTACCAATTACCCAATAAAATAATGTTTTGTATATGCAAATAGGTTCATAAATTAAAGATGTGAGGCTTGCCTTCACTATAAGCTATAGAGTGAACATGTCTTCTGGGATGTTACAACGTAAGAATTCCAGCCTTGATTATGTTCTTATTCACTTCACCTAGCCCCAAAGAAAGTGGCATCTCATAATCACTATGCCAGTCGGCGTGATGCCTTAAGATCAGCAAAGGATGTTGTCCTGCTAGCCAGGTTGAGGAAAGATTTCATTTGCAGTCAGCTTAGTTTAGAGTCCTGGAAGAAGACACAAGAGGCTCCATCTTTCTCTTTGCCTCTGGCAGCGGCAGGAAATAAAACAGCCCTTCTTATCAGTTTTATAGTATGTGTAAGCCACAAGGCAAATGCCACCAGTCCATCAAAAGAAGAAGCGAAGGAACGGTTCAGTATTTGAAGGTATCAGATAGTTTGATGCATGTCATTTAAAACAGTAAAATGAATCCATTAGAACAGTAGCCCCCAACCTTTTTTACACAAAGGACTGGTTTTGTGGAAGACATTTTTTCCACAGACCGGGAAGGGGAGGAAGGAGGAACACACAACCTAGATCCCATGCATGCTCAGTTAACACTAGTAGTAGTCACCTTCAGTTGTGCGGCCCAGTTCCTAACAGGCCATGGACTGGTACCGGTCCATTGCCTGAGGGTTGGGGACCCCTGCATTAGAATATATTCTCAAGAGTTCTTCCATGGTACTCTCAAAACATATCTGACCCTATACTACTCCAGACAAATGGTTGTCTAATCTCTTCTTAAAAACCTTCATCGATGGAGCACTCACAGTTTCTGAAGTCAAGCCATTCCACTGAATAATAATAATAATAATAATAATAATAATAATAATAATAATAATAATAATAATAATAATAATAATAATAATAATAATAATAATGGAAGGTACCTTGGAGGTCATCTAGTCCAACCCCCTGCTCAGGCAGGGACTGTTTTTTTCCCTTTGTGTAAAGACAGATGCAAAAAACGAGTTAAATAGTTTTGCTTTCTCCCTGTTGCTTGTCACCTTCTTACCACTTTCCCCCACTAATGGACCAATCATTTCCTTAACTTTTTTTCTTGTTTCTTATATGTTGAAAGTAGCTTTTTTTGTTGTTATTTTTGACTTTGGTCGCAAGCCTTAGTTCATTTTGAGCCTTAGCTTCTCTCACTTCATCTTTGCAGACACGGGCTGTTTGCTGATATTCTGCCTTAGTTATGTGCCCCTCTTTCCACTTCTTATACTTGTCCTTTTTATCTTAGAGTTTATCAGAGAGTTCTTTATGCAGCCATGCTGGTTTCTTTTGAAAGCTGTTATTTTTCTTCTTTGTTGGTATTGTGCTAGACTGGGCCTTTATTATCTCACTTTTCAAAATTTCCCAAGCTTCTTGAGTTGTTTTCCCTTTTAGGATTCTCATCCATGGAATTCTTCCCAAGGTCTCTCTAAGTTTATTGAAATTGAAATTGTTCTAACTATCAGGAAATTTCCTCTTCTTTTTAGGTCAATCCTCTCCGTGATTAGTTTCCATCCGTTGCTTCTTGTCCTGCCTTCAGGCACTTTGGAGAATAGCTTGGCCCCCTCTTCTCCCTGAGATATTGGGGCACTGCTATCATGTCACCCCATTTAATAGCATGTCCACTCTGTCATACTATTAAGGCAGCCCTCGTTTTCATTTTTAAGGAAAACATTCACAATCAGAAGCATTTTTCCCCTATAAAAGAAGCCTCTGAAAATGTTTCATCCAAAGTTCCTATTCCATGGAACAGAATACAGTTGAAAAGTCATGATGGTTGCAGGTCTAACGGGTTTTTAAAAAGGAACCAACACAAAACAGAACACCTCATCCCAATTCGTAGCATTAATTAGGTGTTTGACTTGACTGGCAAACAAACTTTTCCAGAACCGCAAAACTAAAAAAAAAAAAAGTGCCTCTAACTGAATAAAAGAGCCGTGTTTCCTAGCTAATATTTGTACAAGCTGGTTCTTGCCCTCCAAATACTAAGTCATTGGAATGGTTTTCTTCCAGCTATTCTTTGTCACCCTTCTGGCAACATTTCTTTTGTCAGTCTTGAGTTGCTGTTTAAGTAGTCATTGGCAACTTAATAATTGGAATTCAATTAGGATACCTGGGTAATTAAACAAAAAAAAATAGCAGACAGTTTCCCTTTCTCACTGATTTCTTTCAAAAGCATTATTGTAGGTGTGCGTTGTTCTCATCATAATCATCAGTAAAATTGGCAAAAAAAAGAAACAAAAAATGGAGCAAGGTGGAGGAATCAGAGCATTTTATAAATTTAAAAGAAAATTAAAGCCCGTTAGTAATATCATCATATATTTTTTTATTATTATTGCACAGCTCTCAATTGATGCAGAAGCTGTCTTTCTCACATTTACAAGTCAACATTACTTTTCCGACTCCTGGATAGTATTAACAGAATATCAGAGTTGGTTAACAAATGATATTGTCTTCGAGTATCTCTTACTCTTTTAGGTCCCCTGATCATCTTTGTTGCTGTTCTCTGTACTCTTTCTAGAGTCTCAACATCTTTTTTACATTGTGGTGACCAAAACTGGATGCAGTATTCCAAGTGTGGCCTTACCAAGGCATTGTAAAGTGGTATTAACACTTCATGTGATCTTGATTCTATCCCTCTGTTAATGCAGCCTGGCACTGTGTTGGCTTTTTTGGCAGCTGCAGCACATTGTCCACTAGGACTCCAAGATCCCTCTCACAGTTGCTACTATTGAGCAAGGTAACACCTATAGTATATCTGTACATTTGGTTTTTCTTGCCTAAATGTAGAATCTTACCTTTTTCACCACTGAATTTCATTTTGTTAGATAGCGCCCAATGTTCAAGTCTGTCCAGATCCTCCTGTATCTTAAGGCCATCTTCTGGAGTATTGGCTATTTCTGCTACCTTGGTGTTATCTGCAAATTTGATGAGTTCCCCATCTATCCCCTCATCCAAATCGTTGATGAAGATGTTGAAGAGCACTGGGCCCAGAACAGAGCCCTGGGGCACCCAACTACACACTTCCCTCCATGTAGATGCAGTTCCATTGAGAACAATATGCTGAGTATGGCCAGTCAACCAGCTATGAACCCATCTGGTGGTGATGCTGTCTAGCCCACATTTTTCTATCTTATCAAGTAGTAGGTTGTGGCCTACTTTATTAAATGCCTTACTGAAGTCCAAGTAAATTATATCCACAGCATTCCTCTGGTCCACTGATTTTGTCACCTGGTCAAAGAATGCAATAAGATTTCTCTGGCATGATCTGTTTTTGACAAACCCATGTTGGCTTTTGGTAATGACTTAGTTTGCTTCTAGTCTTCTAGTCCAATCCTCTTCTCAAGAAGGGGACCCTATATTATTCTGGACAAATGGCTGTCCAATCTCTTCTTAAAAGCCTTCTGAATGCAAGCCTGGTTAATTGCTCTGATTGTTATGAGAGAATAGAATAGAATAGAATAGAATAGAATAGAATAGAATAGAATAGAATAGAATAGAATAGAATAGAATAGAATAGAATAGAATAGAATAGAATAGAATAGAATAGAATAGAGCTGGAAGGGTCATTGGAGGTGTTCTAGTCCAGTCCCCTGCTCAAGCAGGAGAACCTATACAATCTCAGACAAGTGACTGTCCAGTCTCTTGTTAAAAATCTCCAGTGATGAAGCGCCTACAATTTCTGAAGGCAAACTGTTCCACTGGTTGATTGTCCTCACTGTCAGAAACTTTCTCCTTAATTCCAGGTTGCTTCTCTCTTTGATCAGTTTCCAACCATCGTCCTTCCCTCTGGTGCTTTGGAGAATAACATGACCCCCTCTTCTTTGTGGCAGCCCCTCAAATACTGGAACACTGCTATCATGTCTCCCCTATTTCTTCTTTTCTTTAGACTAGTCAAACCCAAGTCCCGCAGCCATTCTTCATATGTTTTAGTCTCCAGGCATTTGATCATCTTAGTTGCTCTTCTCTGAATTTTTTCCAAAGTCTCAATATCTTTTTTGTAGTATGGTGACCAAAATTGGCTGCCCTATTGCAGGTGTGGTCTTATTAGAGTTTTATAAAGCAGTACTAATACTTCACGTGATCTTGATTCTATGTCTCTGTTTATACAACCCAGGATTGTATTAGCTTTTTTCGCTGCTGCTGCACACTGCTGGCTGGCTCATAGTCAAGTGATTGTCTACTAGGACTCCGGGGTCCCTCTTACAGTTACTGTTTTTGAGCCAGGTCTTGCCCAATCTGTACTTGTACCTTTGATTTTTCCTGCCTAAATGTAAGACTTTGCTTTTCTCCACATTGAAACTCATTTTGTTGGATAGGACCCATTGTTCAAGTTTGTCAAGATCTTTTTGGATCCTGAGTTTGTCTTCTGGGGTGTTGGCTTCCTGCCAGTTTGGTGTCATTTACAAATTTGATGAGTTCCCCTTCAATTCGCTCATCTAACTCATTTATGAAGATGTTGAAGCGTACTGGGCCTAAGACGGAACCTTGTAGTACCCCACTGCTTACTTCTTTTCATGTGGATGTAGTGCCTTTGAGGACTACATTGTCTGTGAAAAGATCCATGTTGCCTTTCCGGGGGGGTTGAAACACGGGAAGCTCAGTGCAAAAAATCAGATTGTTTAGCAACACTGCTCATATGAAGAATTGCTAAAAATGTCTTACATAGACAAGCTTCAGCCTTCCAGATGTTTCTGAAGTACAATACATATCCCACCACACTTCATTGGAACATCTGGATGGCTGCAGATAGATTAGTGCCGGACTTGTGGCAACCCATGGCATGACTGAATTGTGAGGATTTTGCTTCCTTTTCCCATAGCAAATTTTCTGTTGGCTCTTGCAGGATTAGGAAGTGAAAAAGGTGATGAGAGGGTCCTTGGTTTTCTGCTTGTAAGAAGTTTGCTTTGCTTTTAAGACGGGGAAAGCATTCAAATTATCCAATCATCAGTCCACAATAAAAAAAATGGTTTAACCCATTCCAAAACATCACCTTTCAAAAATATTGCAGTCCATTCCAGTATACCTTTTTAAGGCTCGCCTTAAAAAGTTGTGGGTGATCCACCATCACTGGAGGTTTTTAAGAAGAGACTGGACAGCCACTTGTCTGGAATTGTATATGGTCTCCTGCTTGAGTGGGGGGTTGGACTAGAAGACCTCCAAGGCCCCTTCCAGCTCTATTGTTCTGTTATTTTAGACCAGACCATTAAATGAATAAAGAGGGCTCTGAGTTAGCACTCCTTGAAACTTTCTTTATATTCCTCTCTCACTGCAGCCCCAGATGTTTCAGTTCCTCTGTGTTTAGATTACCACATGTTCAACTTCCCAGAAATCTTTCCAGTCTTTAACCCACCCTGTTACCATTCCTCTTTATGGCTTTGTTGTCCTTTGTCTCATTTTTATAGGTTGACAAATACGTTCACTACCTCTGAAAAAATGGTATAAAGATATATCCTTCTTCCCAAGGTTTGATTTGTTGCCAGTTTTGACAGAACAGATCAAAAGGTCTTGAAAATTCAACCTAGAGAGTTTTAAAATAGAGAAGGAACCCAGAATATTTGGAGAAATATCATTTGAAGTTTTCAACAATCATCTTTAAAAACACGGCTTCTTTCTTCATGATCTTCTTCTTCTTCTTTCTCTCTTTCTCTCTCTTTTTTTTAACCTCCAGTTGGAATGAATGAGGCTAATTAATTTCAGACCATACTTGATGAAGTCAGCACCATACGAGGGGCTGCGTGCGAGACATGGCTGATTTCTTTCAGCTGAGAGTGATGAATTAAAGATGAAGCTTTGCTTTCACAACCCTAATTTAAAATGTATATATTAAAAAAAAAGCTATAGCAAATAATGCTTATATCCTCCATAACAAAGAAAAACTTGTTCTGGCGAGCTTCCATGATTTGTTGAGCTTTGAACAAATCTTAGATTCTTGTTGGCAACTCAGCTGTGAATGGGTGAAACAGATCAGAAAATGCACAATCTGTTTTTTTTATTTTTTCCTGGATGTTTTGCTTAAGTGTGTGTTTGTGTGTGTGCATGTTTTTATTACATACTGCTTTAACTTAGAGCCTCTTACTAAGGCCTATTACATATAATTTAAGGGTGCGCATGCAGTGATTTAAAGACGGTGTCTTAAAAATGTAAACTGCAAATAAGTATCACACCCTGGTTGTGATACTTTACTCTCCTACCTCATGGTAGGAGATACAGGAGTATAGCCAGCCATACCAACAGGCTGAAGAACAGCTTCTATCCATGGGCTGTCAGGCTCTTGAATGGGAAATAATTTTATAATTTTATGTATGATTGACTTGAGAGGCCGGTGTGTTGTGCAATTAGCTTACAAGGTGTAACAAGATGGTGGGTTTGTTGTCACTGAGTTGTGGTGGTGGTGGGGGGGCACGAAGGGAGGTTCAGCCAATCTCAATGTATACATGGTTGTACTTTGACAATAAAGGTTCGTTCAACTGGTGAAGGGGGGGGCAGGGAGACAGGATTGGCTGACCCTTAGACAAAACTAGCCGATATAAAAGACTAACAAACTGAGATTGGTAAATAGATAGTGCATTTCCTCAATCATCCTTCAGAAGACAGGAGGAGGTTTGGAGAAACAAAGTAATTCATACTGTAACCACAATGCATTGTTTGTAATATACAGGGCATCCCCAAATTAAAATCTTTCAATTCAGTAACCATTTGAAGTTCCAAGAGCACTGAAAAAACGTGTCTTAAAACTGGTCCTCATACTTGCAAATGTTGCAACGTACCCAGAGTCATGTGATCAAAATTTAGGCACTGGACAACCAGCATGTTTTTTATTTATTTATTTATTTATTAATTTATTAATTATTGGGACTTGTTTTACCGTGTTTCCCTGAAAATAAGACCCAACTGGAAAATAAGCCCTAGCATGATTTTTGCAGGACACTCATAATATAAGCCTCACTTAAGATCATCAGCAGATGGACGCTTTTAGGACCCAACTTCCAACAAAGTCAATGGAAAAGCCAGAATCATTTAACAATTGCATAATTCATTGAACTGCAGGGATTCAATAACAACCACCTCAAAAAAATAATAATAATAAAGCCAGCATAACTCATTTAACACCTGCCTTGCTTAGGAATGGACATGTGGTCATAGGTCAAGAATTCCCTGTAATCCAACCTCCTTTGAAAGGTTTTTTTTCCCTCAGTGTATTTATATATATATATATATAAAGGTAAAGGTTCCCCCGCACATGCGTGCTAGTCGTTTCCAACTCTAGGGGCTCGTCTCTGTTTCAAAGCCAAAGAGCCAGTGCTTGTCCGAGGACGTCTCCGTGGTCATGTGGCCGGCATGACTAGACACCAAAGGTGCACAGAACGCTGTTACCTTCCCACCGTAGTGGTCCCTATTTTTCTACTTGCATTTTTACGTGCTTTCGAACTGCTAGGTTGGCAGAAGCTGGGACGAGTAACAGGCGCTCACTCTGCTATGCGGCACTCGGGATTCGACCCGCCATACTGCCAACCTTCTGATTGACAAGCTCAGCGTCCTAACCCATATAAATATATATTATTGTTTAATCAATGTATAAAATACAAAGAAAAATAAAAATAGGAAATTAAGGGAAGACAAACGAAAGGGAGAAAGGAAATATAAGGTACAAGGGAAGAAAGAAAAAAGGTGTTGATTTCTGACTCTTTTTAGCACACTACAAGATAACATTACAACCTCAACTTTTTACTTTTACACATTAGTATATAACTAGCCATTTCTATAACAACAAATCTATCCAATCGGCAAAACCAAAGTCAAAGTTTCTTTTTTTTTTCATCCCAAGCACAAAATATAAAAGTGACATCCAAATTAAAACCATAGATTCTCCTCTTTGAATAGAACAACCAATTTAACCATTACTGCTTTTATCTTCCTTGCTTTTGAGATAATATGTATTTCTATTTGCACTTAATAATCTTTATAAACTATCACCATTTATATTTATGTACACCATGTATACAGTGTACAGTTCTTTTCCTTTCTATCCACTATGCACTTACTGAAAGCAATTAGATTCTTTTTAGTAGATATACACATATAGGATTGCTCTTTTAAAATGGTCATCAAAATCCCATAAAAGACATCTCACACAAACGTTTTAGAAATGTGCAATTTTATTTCGGAATGTTCAGCCAATTAAAAGGCTGCAAAATAAGCAACTAACAGGTCTTTGACCAAGTGAACCCCAGAAAAAACTTTTCGGACATCACTACTTGAGCTGTATCTATGTTGTGCCTTGTTTTCAGGTACGGTAGATTTTTACTCCCCCCATCCAAAGCTTAGAAAAAGCCAACTATAGGTATCAGCATTCTTTGTTTATTAATGCCATGTAGTTATCCATGGGCTAAGTCTTCCATGTTATCCTAGCAGGGATCCACGGTGTGAATAGTATGATAGCTTTTATCCACTCTATTGATAAAAGAAGACCATCTAAGATCTGGCTGATAAAAGGAAACATGAGAGGGTCATGTGCATTTTCACCTGAGATGCAAAGAGTCATTGTTGAGCCTTTCTTGGGGCATCTTATGCTAATCTGCTGAAACTGGACAATGGACAAGAAAGTGAGTTATATTATAAGCAATGCGCATAATGTGAACGCAGCTTTCCTTTCATATATAAAACTGCTTCAAGATAGACGCACGCTCCTACCCATGAGAGTTGGGGATTCAATCCCCTCACCAAGGAAGCCTGCTGAATGTCTGGAGGCATCTCACTATCTTTCAACCCAACTTTGTTCACACGTTTTATTCATTACTCTCAGCTTAAAAGAAAAGAAAGGAATACAACATGCAACGTGTTTTTCTCCTGGAAGAGAGGCATGAGAGAAATGGAATAAATGAATAAAACATTAGCTTTGATTTAGAAGATCTTAAGCAATATGGGTCCCCGGTTATGTCTTCATACACTTTGCGATCCCTAATTGTAGTAACAGGGGTTGGCAATATGTATGATTGTGGTTCCTTATGTCATAGCTTTTTCAAAGGTGTGTATGCATTTGAAACCATGCTCTGAGCTAAGCTATTCATATATCAACAGTTCTTACAGCCTGGTTCAAAAAAAACCCACACACAATCCTATATGTTTTCATAAACAAAGACATTTAATAAATAAATAAACCCTTTTAAAATCTCAGGACTTTGATTTTGGAGTGAAGACCACCAATCACTTCTTCACTACCCTTGTTAATAGAGATTTGAACACAACCTACTGTACTTCGGCTGAAGATGATTATAATTCTTCAGGCAATTAGAAGTTGGACAGCTCAGGTCCCCATACTGGGGAAAAGATCATAAAGTCAAGATTTTACTTTCATACTTAGAAATGCAATCCTGACTAGGACTCCAGATGTCCTACTTTAAGGTCAGAATGGAAACTTGCATTGTATATCGAAGGAAATAGTTTTCAATACATTTATATATTCGGGGCTAAGGTAGAAGTGATATACCCATAGGACTCAATCAATGTTTACCAAAATCTGCCTTGTTCTTTTCTTGAAAAAACAGCTTCTGTTTTTCAGTCATCTTCTCGGAGTGCTTCAGAATTTCTTTTTAATCACTCTCACTAATGTTATTGGGCTTATCTTATTCTCAATTGTGATAGAATTGTCTATGGAGATTCTCAATCGTCCAGGTCACAGTTGTCCCAAAGGTGCTTTTCCAAAAGGCAACTGGAGTTCTTGGTTGTTGTTGTTGTTTTTCTTTGAAAAGGTTTTGCTTCTCATCCAAGAAGTTTCTTCAATTCTGACAGAATTATATTACTAATGGAATTTTATCTGATATCATCACTCTCCAAAATTCTACAGCCTGGTTTTTCACATTTCCTAATTCCATCCCGATGTCTCACTTTGATGAACTCAACAAGAACAATAAAAAAGTGTATCCTTATTCCTGGAGGCAACCCAGAGGAATATTTAACCTTGCAAACCATGTGACATATTTTGAATCTTTCTCACATCAATGAAGCCCAGGTGCTTTTTGGACCGCAGACTATGATCCAGCGTTGAGGTGATTTATGATGCTGGAATAAATAGTCCAATGATACCTGGAGAATTGAAGTTGCATCTGGAGAGGGAGGAAGTACACAGGAAATAAAGGAATGCTGGCCTATAAATAGCAGATTTTAGAGATATTGGCTCTTGTTCTATAAACCTAACCTGATATACCCCAAAACATATAAAATGGTTGGGTTTGCATATCATACTAAGGCCTACTTTTACTCAACCAAGATTTATTGAATAAGCTACTCTTTGATGACTTCCCTCACATGCTAGATCATGAGTAGGCAACCTCGGCTCTTTCATGACTCATGGACTTCAACTCCCAGAATTCCTGAGTCAGCTGAAAGAGCCGAGGTTGCCTACCCCTGTGCTAGATGATAAAACATAATTTCATGCCAGTGAATTCTGCTGTGAATTCTGGTTGGGGAGGGTGAAAGAGGGAAATACTATTCCATTATTCCACTTCCATTCTGAGGTAATCATATTGTTCTGACATTTTCAACTGGTGGTTCGACACAGCTGCCTAGGTTTGTATCTCAATAGTCCTCATTAAAAGAAATCTGTTTTGCGTTGTAGCTGATTGACACACTGAATCAATCATCTGATCCATTGATTGCTTCTGAAATTATTTTGATTCTTTAATAATACACCTTTCCTCCCCTACCTTCAGACTCTGATTAAATCCAGGCAAGGCCCGTCAGTGTCTGACAAATATAAGGGGGGGGGGAATTCCTTGGGACTGGAAAGGACAAAGAAGATCCCAGCTTTTTCTTATTGAGGAGCATTAGAGCATGTAAATCTACTCATGGCCCTGATAAATGCAGACTGATGCATTATGCTAGCCAAACGGAGTTTATGGATTGTATCTCATGATTCATAGTTCTTTGAGGTTGTGCTTCTGAATTAGACTTTTGCTGCATGAATGAAGCATTGTTATTCCTGTTCCAGAGGTATTCCTTGGTCCTATCAAGGGGCAATTCTTGGAGGCAAGATGGGCAGCCTATAAATTTTATAAAATAAAATTGTTTGGGGATCCCCTTTTAAGGGGACACAAAATCTTATCTGTGAGTTCATTCCCTCAGACAAAAACGGTGAGGATTGACTTCTGACTATAGGTCCTAATATGTGGTACAGTTTGGAAGGATCATCCACAAACAAAGAAAAACAAACCAGGTACAGATGGATACATTTAACTGAAGAGATTCAGGGCCAAATGTCAAGCTATTAGGTGCATTAAACCAGCCAGATGTCTACAGAAATGCTAGCCAATTTCCAGGGCATTCGCTAGACCTGGTCCCTGAAGCATTTAGTTGTTTGTTTTGAACATTGGATCCCAACATCTTGATTCAATATGAATACATTCACCAATTTAGCATTTTAAAGAAAGTTTAGAAGTAGTCAAGGATAGGCCACTTGGTGTCCTCCAGATGCTGTAGATTTCAACTTACAGCCATAGCAAACAATGGGAAAGGACTTGTATCTAATCCAAACATCTGAAAAAAAAACCTCAGTATATCTGAAGAATAACGTTGTGGGCATAAGAAATTGGCCTCTATTCAAGTAGGCCATCCAATTTATCTAGTTAAGCTATGGACTGGGCAAGGTTCTACCGCAAGAGCTGGAAAATTGCAGCCACAGGACAGCGTGTAGGTTCTCAACTCAACATTCTGCACCCTTCGCGATCCCTTTAACCGTAAGAGCTGAAAACATGCCCTGTTGAGATGGGAAACAAATGACAATTGCAACGTAAGTACTAAAATAAGCAAAGCACAGGTAAATAACAAAGAAACACTTTAATATCCCCTGAAGAACCTGCCTCACTATATGTGTGATGTGATTCCACCTCTACAAAACATTCGATCCTTCACTATTGAAACGTACCCTATAACCTTTTTCCTTCACTAACTGGAGATTTTTGAAAGATTGAATCTGGGACTTGGAGCATAAAAAGTATGTATTCTTCTTTTAGATTGCAGCTCTGTGACCAGACTTTCCCAGTCTGATGCCTTCTAGCTGCACAATTGGGAGGCTGGGAAGTTTGGAGAAGACTACTGTAGCCCACAGATATCAAAAGAAGATCAAACTAGAGATCCAGCATGATGTGATGATGAAAATATTGGACTAGGCAAAAGAAGACTTAGGTTCTAAGCCCTCCTTTGGCCCAGATGTCATCTGGGTGACTTGGGACCAACCACTTCTTCTCAGCCCACAGTTAGTGGAGAGTAGTAGAGAAGGTGCTTGAATAAAAGTGGAAGACTTAGGTCCGTAGTAGCGAACCTATGGCACATGGACATGTGCGCCATCGCCCCAGTCCTAGGCCTTCAGCTGAGTTTTATAAAACCTTTTTGCTTTAGGCTCCCACCACTGTGTACAAAAAAAAAAGTTCAATCAATCAATCAATTTCAACTTCTCGTGGGGGAAAAAATGATCTCGCAAAGTTGGAATCGATTGATTGAACTTTTTAGTCCCACCCAGTCTGCCATTACCACCGCAGCCACACCTACCCAATGGGCCACACCTACCCAATGAGCCATGCCCACCCGGCACCCGACGATACATAAGTGGGTTTTGGGTTGCAGTTTGGGCACTCGGTCTCTAAAAGGTTCGCCATCACTGACTTAGGTTTTCATCTTTTTAATGGAAGATCACTGGTTACCTTTGGCCTCATCTTTCTTTCTCAGCTCCACCCACCCCCTGCAGATGTTGGGGAGAAAAATATGAAAAGGGAGCACTTGAGCTCCTAAAGGAAAGATGAAGTGTAAATTCAAATAATAAATACTTGGCCAAGGTGGTAGAGGTAACACTTCCGAAATGTTACCATGATCATGTCCATACCTTCACCAACACTAGTATGAGAAACCATTTTCCAAGGGAAAATGCTGGTTTTCATAATTTGCTTCCATTCAAAGAAGTCATCAGAACTTGTGGGTCCTGCATGGTGAGATAAATTGAAAAGGGAAAGGAAACAGCCAGATGAAACAAAGGAGAAAAGTTATTATGATTTGTTGCATCATATGTGCATATGCAACAAATATTTAGAGTGGATCTGGCATTTTTTAATCTACCTATTTAATCCTCCCATACCTGGTAGTGGCAGGTATGGTTGTTTGATGGTGGTAAAAAAACTTTTTGCAGAATATAAGCTGTTCCAAGAAAAGTTGCCCTTTGCAATTGACTAAGGCGATTTTGTCATTGTTGATGATGTTCAAGTGATGCTTCAGAGGTTTGGCCCAATAAAATTACAGCGGCCAGTATTGTACCTATTGTTGGCTTTCACACACGTTGACTTCTTACTAGAACCTAAAATGTTGTACTGTATGAGCATAGTTTATTTGCAGATCTAAACCTCTTGTAATTGACAGATGAAAATGTTGTCAATGCACATATTTTCTAACAGCCATCCAAAAAATTTAGATGTGGCACCCAGTGTATTGATAACGACTGGCACCACTGCCATGATGTCATAACATTATTATTTCATCATCGTGACCTTTTAATTCCCACCACAGTGATCATGCATATCTCCCACTAATGGCTAGGAAAGGCATGGAAGGTGGCAGGAAAAAAATGAATTAAGCAAAATATTAATCTCTCCCAAGTTCAAAAGGAATTCAGAGAGAAGCCAAATTCCAGGTTCAAGTATAACCCTAAAGAAGCTATAGCCTTCATGCGGCTATGTGGAAGGAGACAAGCAAGAGGCATCCACAAGATTGGACTCTTTGGTCAAAATGACAAACGCGCTGTTGCAACACAAACTTCAAACCTTTTTGCGTAGGTGTAATGTCACACCACATACCCAAAGGTGCAGCGTTTGTGATGCAACGTTGCATTGCAGCTTTTGTCATTGTCCCCTCCTTGCCTTCCTCTGCCTGGCAACCTGCCAAACTTTATCTATTTGGGTACACTCTGAAAACCAACCGGCAAAAATGTGAATGCTTAAAAGTACATCAAATCAATGACATGGATTATTTTATTATTAAAAAGAAATTAAATAAACTACTGTATCTCCACTATTATACAGCCTCAGCCTCACTTGGAATTAAGCCAAGTGCAAATTCAAAGCACTATAAGCAAACAGTTCTGCTTTGAGGCCTTGAATGGAAATGTTGATGCTGGTTGACTCACTTGATCAAAGCTGGTTGGCCACCATTTGTACATGGTTGTGTGTGCCAAAGGTTCTTTATTTCTGGATCAAAGTGGCACAACTGCTCCAGTTCTTCAATCAGGGAGAAAAGTGAGAGATAAGAGAGAGAGAGAGAGAGAGAGAGAGAGAGAGAGAGAGAGAGAGAGAGAGAGACTTTCTCAAAGTCACTCAATGAACTTTCAAGAGTGAGGATGGGCTCCCCAATTCTAGTCCAACATCTAGACTACAGTGCCATGCTAGATCACTCTTTTCCTCTCTTCTGCATGTTAATGATATAGTCAGTGCATCAGAAATTCCACAGTGTTTCTGAAGCTAACATCATGCAAAATTAACTCCTAATTCTTAAATGTATGCCATCGTGGATCATTCTCCTTTGTCCATATTTTTTTTTTTGCTTATAACCTTATACTTTTTCAAATAACCAGCCCTAGTGTGACGCAATGGCTTTCATCTGAAGGTTTATTTTTAAGACCATTTGGTGGAATTGCCCATTTGACTCATAGACGTTCACCGATTGAGTTGACTTGCTGAGTTAGATCAGGAGCCTCTGCTGATTTCAATAGCCTTTTTAAACATGGGCATCCACAAATGGTTGTGAATCAATTTGTTCAGATGAGGTCTGATCTGATTATCTCGCCTATTCTGCAGACGTATTTTGTAATTCCTTTCAGCAAGGCAAAGGGAATTCCAAAACTTCAACCAAGTATCTAAAGCAGTCAAAAGCATCTCATGAGTACAGTTTGCCCACTCCTGATCTAGATTTAAATTAATTGGCAATAGAGACAAGACAGGGAAAATGACTCTTTCTTCAGGTCAATTGTCACTTGCTTAGGTATTTTAAGAAGACATTTAGACAAATTAGCAGAGATTAGGCATATTAACAATGAATGGCAAGGTCAATTAAATGGAACCTTCAGAGCTAGAAATTATATACCTTTTGATATCTACTGTACTGATGGACAAGTCAGTGTATAAGTTTGTATTCCCACAAAGTCTTCTGAAACACATTTGGGCTAGAAACTGAAGATTGTTGTTGGCAAAGTTTTATTCTTTTCCCAAAGAACATTTTCTTAGCTACCGTAGCTCTCTGAAAAGGAAGGAAAGGCCATCAGAACATGTGCAGAGATTTTTTTTTTAACCATTGCGCTGTGAGGCAAATATGGTTTTGCACATGTCACGTCAACTCCCAGAGACTCTCTTTCAGAATAACAGGATAACAGACTTGGAAGGGAGCTTAGAAGTCTTCAAATCCAATCCCCTACCCTATATCATTTCAAACAAATGGCTATCCAATCTCTTCTTAAAAACCTCCAGTGTTGGAGGTTTCACAATTTCTAAAGACAAAGCCGTTCCAATGATTAATTGTTCTCATTGTCAGGAAATTTTCTCCCTATTTCTCCCTTGTTTTGTTTCGTTCCCCCCCCCCCCCCCCGGATTAGCTTCCATCCCTCTGCTGCTTAAAATAAGCCATGGAGAAGAATGACTCTGTCCTCAGCTTAAAAGCAGTCCCCTTTCGCTCATGCTTATTAAGGCAAGGAAAGCATGGTTGCATGCCATGTTTTTATAGATTTTTTTAAAAAAACTAAAGCCAAAACATGCACATTACCTTTTTTTTTAAGGAGGAGGAGGAATTCTGATTGCAGATAACCGCTCAATTTGATTTAGTGTCGAATGATTGTGATGGGGTTGATAACTGGGCATTCATCCGTAATTCATCTTCTCTTGGTAGAAATTTACCGCAAAGCCAGAGCTTTCCCATCCCTGACAAGTCCTATTAATCTTCTTCAGACACATTTCAATAGGTGTCTCCATCTCAGCCCTTCATCTAAACACTCTGAGTGTTGCCAGAGACTGGGAGATGCCTTTATTTCAGATTCCACAAGGAGACAAGATGGAAGAGGGAACTTCCTTGCGGGGTTGGGGGGGGGGAGGTTTTTTAATCCTCCCTGTCCACTTAGTCTTTTGTCACTCGTGGATAACATTCTTTAACCCAACCTGGAAAGGAAAATATGACTTTTTCTGAAAGGGCAACCCTTCTGTGACCTGCCTCCCCTAAAAGCTTGGGATTCTGTCCCTTGCCATACCCAACTTACCCATATTAAGTAGCCACGGAGCGATAAATGCTTTCTTTGTGTTACCCTAACAAAGCATTGAGAAATGTGCTTTTTTTAAGGAGTGATCTGATGCAACCCACCCACCCAGTGCTCTAACTAGCAGTCTTGAGAGGTGATGGACTGCATCTCCCATCATTCTGATCCAGTCAATACACTGTCTTGGGCTGATAGTCTATGTAGTTGAGCACATTTAGAAGGTGCCAGAGGGTGATAGGAAAAGTTGAGCTGGGCTAAGTGGTATGAGTTTAAGAAAGCCAGCAGTGCTTGATTTGAAATCTCTCTTCAGAAAATAACTGTCTCGCTCAGCGGACCCAGCCGTGTAATTCTCATCCTCTCCAGCCTGAAAAGGTGATCATACCGGCTTCCCTGGTGGAGGTGCAGGGCAGTCCTGGACTTATAACAGTTCTTTTAGTAACCCTTCAAAGTTTCAACATCCCCGAAAAAAGCGACTTATGATCATTCTCACACTTATGACCATTGTAGCATTCCCTTAGTCATGTGGTCAAAATTCAGATGCTTGCCAGCTGACTTGTATTTATGACAATTGCAGTCTCCCGGGATCACGTGATCCCCTTTTGTGACTCAAGTCAATGGGGAAACCAGATTCCCTTAATAACCGTGTTATTAACTTAACGATTGCAGCAGTGATCCTCTTAGCCACTGTGGCAAAAAATGGTCATAAAATGTGGCAAACTGTCTCGCTTAGCCACCGAAACTTTGGGCTCAATTGTAGCTGCAAGTCGAGGGCTACCTGTATTGTAATATATGATTAGTGTCTTAAAATTTCTTTCCTTAACATGGCGTTTATAATGAGAGAATATAAGCAGGGCCCTGCTATATGAGACCCCTGCCCCATTTAATCCAGCCGTCTGTCTTCACAGTGACAGTGGCCAATGACTGTATAAGGAAGCTGACTTTACCTTTGTGTGAACTGGGGAGGGGCTTGTCTGAAATGTTTTCTCGCATTACTTCCTTGGGCCCTGCTCATTCCCCTTTTATCTGACTGTTGCTTTGGTAGCAGCTCTTCATCCTGTCCTTGAAGGCTCTTTCCTACGCCCTCTACATTAACCCCCATCTAAGACGTTTTCTACCGTTCCTGTAGGAGATGACCAGGCTGAGCCCGAGGGAGGGGTCAAGTACATCATCAGTCTCGAACCCATTCATGCCCACAAGAGATGTAAGTCCAGCCCACCTTGAATTCCACTGACTCTTATCTACCACCATTTGTTTTGAACATTAGCGGTCCAGATTCTTGCAGAGTGCTTCAGCTGGCAAAGGTGCAAACACCACACCATGCCTCCTTCCGCCAGCCAAGCCATGGGTGAGATCTCAGGATGTCATGAACAAGAGACTTCTGAAATATTAGGCACTTTCTAGGAAAAGTGGGCAGGGATGCAAGACTCTCCACGTGATGATTACTGACCCCATGTCCTGACCAAGTGGCTCCCTTAACAACCAGAGACCTTTGCTTACCAATGGAAATTCTTGTCCCAGGTGCAATCATAAGTCACGAACTTCCTGTATATATTTTATTTTAAAGGAAAACATCCATGTTGTTTTTACTTTCTGGTTTCTTTATGTGTGTATGTGTATGTGTGTGTGTGTATGTATGTATGTATGTATGTATGTATGTATGTGTATGTATACACACACACACACTTTAATTCGTTGGCTAACTACCAACATCGTCAGGATGAAATCCTCGTAGTGGGGAGACTGCATTTATATCATCAGCATTTCTGCACTCCACTCATAGAGCGTGTCACCGCTCTGTTCGTTTCAACCGGCCGTATTCTTTCATGTCACCTCGAGTGTGATTTTCTCTGAGTGTCTGCTGTAGGGAGGGGATTGCTGTCAGTCCTATTAGCTATAGTCATATATAAGCTTATCAAAGCTTTTCGTTTGCGCCAGACTGAAATAATAATCCTGGACCATTCAGTTGTTGTTGTTGTTGTTGTTGTTGTTGTTGTTGTTGTTGTTGTTGTTATTATTATTATTATTATTATTATTATTATTATTATTATTATTTTAACTTATATACCGTCCTATTCCCGTAGGACTCAGGGCGGTTTACAGGGCAATTAAAATCATAACATCATAACATACAAAAATTAGAAAAAGTTAAAACAATTAATTAAATTGAAAGCCCAGAATTTAAAAGTTAAAAACATTAAAAACCAATTAAAAACCCCTCAGTCTAGGCCCGACAGCTCAAAGAGCCAAGTTTTCAGGTCCCAGCAGAATGAGCGGAGGTCGGAGGCAGTCCTAAGTTTCATCGGAAGCTGGTTCCAGAGGGCAGGCGCACCCACAGAGAAGGCCCTCTCTCTGGGAGTCACCCGCCTGCAATCCTTCACCGGCAGTACCCTAAGAAGGCCCTCCCTGTGGACGATGGGAAATTGATGCCGGCAGCAGGTGTTCCCTCAGATAATCCGGACCCAAGCCATTAAGCTGTAGGTTTCAACTTTTAACTTGTAAAGTTTGAAAACAGGATGGCCCACAATAAATTTGATCCATCTGGGCTTAGATCAATTCTCCCTCACACCTGCCCAGATCCAGATTTCCTTCCACAGGCAGGCCGTTCTTGATGTAGCTTTGGTGGGTAAGAGGTAAGTGGATACTTAGAACAAGGTCTGGCACACAATGATTGTGTGTCGTTGGGCAATGTCAATGACAGTATGGAGAAATCAAAACCTTCTCTTCCAGCTTGATCCATTTTTAACACACATCAGTCAAATGCTGTTTGAGATCCAAGGACCATGATGATATTTCTCCTGGGACCCTCTCTGTCCCCTATCACATATTAGCTACCAAAGCGTGAACAAATATTGCTCTGTCAAATTAGTTCTATGTAATATTTAAAGATGGATTAACTCTTGGATCCCTTGCAGCAGGCAAAGGAGATAGATGCAAAATGTTTGAGTGTGTGTGTGTGTGTGCGTGCGTGTGTGCGTGTGTGTGTGTGGCCAAAGGATTGCTTGGAATTTTAATGCAGTCATGAGTAGCTGAAGTACTTGTCTAGCAGAATACAAATATGATGTTATCCTTTTGAAACAAATTCTCAAATTAGTTTTAATGCATCATACTCGGCATCTTTGAATGTTCGAATCATTCACTGATTTGATGAACTCTTAGCACAGATCCTTTTTACTGAATCATCATGACTCATGGAATCCGTTGACTAAACATATTGTAAATCCAATGTGAATTTCAGGAGATTCACAGACTCCTAGTGCTTAAGGCTAATTTCAATTGGTTGCAGATCTTAGAGAACTAAGGAGAAATTTCTTGACAGTGAGAACAATTAATCAGTGGAGATTAATTATTCTAATGGTCATTCAAACATAGACAAGGAAAAAATACATAATGGGGAGAAAGTAAAGCAGCAACAACCTTTTAAGTCACCCAGAATCGCTTGAAAGTGAGATGGGCAGCATATAAATTTAATAATAATAATTTTATGTTCAGTCTTATAGCTGTGTGTGCATGATCATATTTTTTGCTGCTTACCTCCATCCAGAAATTGAAACAAGTATAATATCTCAATCAGCTATTATTAATAGAAGCAGAGATGTCTTCATTCTCCCCACCATTATTACTGTATTATTTTCTTTCCAGTATCTCCATTCCATAAATTGCAGATATAGGAATGTCTTGACCATGTTCTTAATTGCACAAGTGATGAAGTTGTTGTTTGTGCATTTTTTTGCATTTCTTAGGTATTTCTGCTTGGAATGTATGTGGCATTTCATGCTTTAGTAATGATATTCACAGGTGCGTGAGAAAGAAGAAGACAGCAAAGTTCAAAGGTCTATTTTATATGCCACATGGCAATGTCCTTTAAGGACCACCCAGGTAGTCATGACCCCATTGTATGTGGGTCAGTGGAATGAATATGTGTAAATCATATGTTCCTTGTCTAATCCTAGGTGACATTTAGCTCTGATTCATGGAAGCAATTGCAAGCCATACCTTTTCTTTATGGAGATGGCCAATGTTCCACCATCATCATGAGAAGTTTCTCAGCTGTCCTTCTTTGTCCTGCTTCCAGAAAGTAGGTATATTGGTCGCTGAGTACTTCCATCAGAACCACCTTGAGGGACCCCCTACAATAAAAAGACTGAGCTTCAGTAGCATCCCTTTTGTCTCAACACATTAAATTGAGATGGAATGGACAAACGTCAGACTTGCAGGATTTATTGTAGTTTCTTCCTGTTGTGAGCTGAAAATTTTGCCTGCACGTTTCCCCCCCTTATCATTCTATTGGATCAAAGAGACTTTGCTTCTGAAATTTCCTTCCAAGAACAAGAAGCCAGAGAAAACATTACAGGTGAAATGTGGTCTACCTAATTATATTCAAAATACAAATTAAAAATCATGTTAAATCTAAAAAAGCTGAAGTTGGCGAAAGAGTTGTGTCTTTATTTGTTGTTGTTGTTAGTTGCGAAGTCGTGTCCGACCCATCGCAACCCCATGGACAACGTTCCTCCAGGCCTTCCTGTCCTCTACCATCTTCTGGAGTCCATTTAAGCTCACGCCTACTGCTTCAGTTACTCCATCCAGCCACCTCCTTCTCTGTCATCCCCTTCTTCTCTTGCCCTCAACCTTTCCCAGCATTAGGCTCTTCTCCAGTGAGTCCTTCCTTCTCATTAGGTAGCCAAAGTATTTGAGTTTCAGCTTCAGGATCTGGCCTTCTAAAGAGCAGTCAGGATTGATCTCCTCTAGGACTGACCGGTTTGATCGCCTTGCAGTCCAAGGGACTCGCAGGAGTCTTCTCCAGCGTCTTTATAGATACCTTAAATATTGAGGGCGTAGTGATTACGCATAAATTGGGAAGGGACTATGCTCTTTATCTTGAGGGCAATGCGGGAGGAGGGTTAGTGTACAGATAGAGCATTAGATATTGCTATGAAAAAGCGTTCTTAGCACCAGAGTCATCGCTTGGCAAATCCAGAGACAACTGAGAATCAAGGCACACTGACAAACTACAAACCGGCTCTTTCAGGGGAGCTTGCCCGCATTCATATCAAGTTGAATTTTACTCATTAATCCATTGGCCCACAATATCCTCATCTTGTTTAGATGCTTGTTTAGATGCTGTTCACCAGAGCACAGGACGAGAAACAATGGTTGGAAACTGATCAAGGAGAGAAGCAACTGGGAATTAAGAAGAAACTTCCTGACAGTGAGGACAATCAACCAGTGCAACAGAAATCGTAGGCGCTCCATCACTGGAGGTTTTTAAGAAGAGACTGGACAATCACCTGTCTGAGATGGTATATAGGTTCTCCTGCTGGAGCAGGGGGCTGGACTAGAAGACCTCCAGGGTCCCTTCCAGCTCTATTCTATTCTATTCTATTCGATGTGCTCTTATTCAGCCTCTCGTCAAATACGAGTAGGCATTCAACTTACAGCCGCCACTGAGTCCAAAATTTCCATTGCGAAGCCAGGCAGATGTTGAGCAAGCTTGGCCCCACTTGATGACCTTTTTGGCTACGGATGTTAAGCGAATCACTGCAGTTGTTTAAGTGAATCACAGGGTTGTGGAGTAAATCTAACTTCCCCTATTGACGTTGCTTCTAACTTTGTCAGAAGCTTCTCGCCAAGGTAACCACTGGGGATCATGTGACCCCAGGAAAGTGTAACCATCCTAAATACATGCCTTTGGCAAAGTGCCTGAAATTTGATCATGTGACAACTGGGGGATGTTGCAACCATCACAGATGTGGAAACAGGTCATAAGTCACTTTTTATCCATGGTGCTGTAACTTAAAACAGCCACTCAGTGAATGATTGCAGGTTGATTGTGGGTGGTAGGTTAATTGTATAGCTAATATCCAAGGACAGAGAATGTTTCCTTGAGGTTGGATAGTAAAAAGCAATAGAGACGAGAGACACAATGCTCCTCCGTAACTTGAGTCACCACTCATATAACTTTTCCTCTGGAGGTTTCAAGTAGATGTTGGCCACGGGGACAATATAAAATTCTGTACAGCATCAACACTAATCAGAAGTGTTCAGCATTGCTTTCTGGAAAAATTCTCTGGCAAGAACATCCAGAGCTTCTGTAAACAAAGTGTGCAAGGTCCAATCCTGCTAGACAAGACTAGAAAGTTACTAAGCACAAAGGAACAGGAAGGTGCCAAAAAGTCTAGTAGAAGTAACAGCAGGAACACATTTTCCTCGCCCATTCATTTCTAAGCTACATGTCTAACTGTTCAAGGAATTTTCTGTAAGGTAAAGGTAAAGGTTCCCCCACACATGCGTGCTAGTCGTTTCCGACTCTAGGGGCCGGTGCTCATCTCCGTTTCAAAGCCAAAGAGCCAGCATTTGTCCGAGGATGTCCTGTGGTCATGTGGCCGGCACGACTAGACGCCAAAGGCTCATGAAACGCTGTTACCTTCCCACTGTAGTGGTCCCTATTTTTCTACTTGCATTTTTACGTGCTTTCGAACTGCTAGGTTGGCAGAAGCTGGGACGAGTAACAGGCGCTCACTCTGCTACACAACACTCGGGATTCAACCCGCCAAACTGCCGACCTTCTGATTGAATTTTCTGTACAATGCCCCAAATCTTAATTGAAGTGGATCAAGAAAAATCAGTATCAGTCAGATGGATATGGAGCTGTGAGGCCATCACCTTTTCAGAGATCTTTCCTAGTAACAGGATATTTTGGACTGGCATATAATTCTATAGGTGTCTCAGGTGAAAGGAGACTTCAAGCATCAGGCAATGCATCCCACATTGATCACTCCAACCACAACATCAATTCAAAACACCAACAAGATAAATCCAAAGCCAGTTCTCAGCCTATCAGATAATAAAATACAAATGCAGGTGTTTGTTTTGCATGGAAGAAAGTTTCTGGGAAATTACAGTATTAAAATTGCAGATTTTGACATTGTTGCAAGGGCTGGTGTAGGAAACAATACACTCAGAAGGGAAGAACATTGATGCCTAACCATATAATCTACATTTTAAGGAGGAAGCAATGGGGAAATATACCCTAAATTGGAATAGGACTCTTCCAAAATGTGTTTTACTATTTAGAAATAACTACACAACCCATGACCCACTGAGTCAACATTTCAGAGGTACGTCTTTATCTAAACAGAGGATCAGAATGACAATGGGTGGGCAAAAAAGCAGCAACTTCCAATTTCCTATTGGCTGGCCAAGAACATCAGTAATCTTCCTTCCTTCCTTCCTTCCTTCCTTCCTTCCTTCCTTCCTTCCTTCCTTCCTTCCTTCCTTCCTTCCATTCCATTCCATTCCATTCCATTCCATTTCCAGGAGGCAGATAAGTGCTACTGTATGAGAGACAGAGGAAGGGATTGCAAGACTTGGCTGGGAAACTGTCATGAAATGCTGAAAATGAAGCGCACATGACTACAACAGCAGTTCAGCAGCAGCCACAACTTCCCCAGAGTTATGGAGCAGTCACAGGTCCCAAATTCTGGATACATTCTGTACATTAGCCCACCTAAACTACCTTGGTTCCAGAATTGTAGCCCTATGATGCATTCATTACACCCAGTCAAAGGTCATATCAGCAATAGCTTTCAGTAGTATATACCTAAAATTAGCTCATCCTTGTACTCAAAGCAGAACAAGAAATCAGTTAAAAAGGAAAATGCTCATTGGTCTATTGACTTTCAATGGAGAAAAAAGAAGGGAAAAATGCATAGGCAAAAAAGGGGGAAAAAAAGAGGAGTTTTGAATTAATATTTTACCTTTGGACCCACCATTCTGTCAGAGGTCAGGAAATTAACAATCTCTGGTCCCTCCAAGGGGAAGAATAATCCATATCAATTACACATACAGAAACACAAATCAACAATTTTAAGGATAAATCTTGGTATACGCAAGTGAATTTTCAAAGGAAGCACTCAAAAGTTGAAGAAGATAAAACAGAATCAATTTTGAGTAGCCTGTCTAATAAATGGAGACCAACTACTCAATAACCATCCCAGCTTATTGTTCTTTACTGCAAAAATCCCTAAAAAGATCTTGTACATTTAGAAATGCTTTTAAAGAAAAAGTAACTTCAATCATTCTTAATTTCATCACCGTATTTTTATATCTTCCTTCCTTCCTTCCTTCCTTCCTTCCTTCCTTCCTTCCTTCCTTCCTTCCTTCCTTCCTTCCTTCGTTAAATAAATTCAGTGCTACTTTTTTCCTATGGTAATATTGCATCTTTCGATACTTTTAATGGCATTGTTCACAAATGCCCTTAACCGGACAATGTCAAACCTAGCAGATGTATCTACAAGCTTTATTAGCCTAGACATTGATCAAATGCAGCCTTTCGGATTTGTTTATGGTTCAATGTATCACACACCCCAAAATAGGTTAATTCAGTAATCAGGTGAAGTGTGTTGCTGAAGGCAGTTACAAAGAACTAAGCGTGACTGAGCTCAGCGGGACTGCCTTCAAACTGTGCATGAGATGGAAGGGTGAACTAAGAAGGTATTTTTCGTGTCTGACCTCTAGTACGAATTCAGGAATTTATCTTCGAAGCAGGCCTACGGTTCTGCAACCCCTCTGCCCAACATACAAGTAGCCCCAGAGACACTAGGTAATCTCATAGGGCTGTGGGAAAAAGCACATGAGCATGAATATTAAGGGTTTTCGCGACCCTTTCTCTTCCCTGTTTGAGCATCTTTTTCTGCTATTTCCAAACTAGTTTTACTCTGCTGAGTTCTCATCTTTGTATGGCCCAAGAGGTCTCCTTCTTGATGTGTGGGTGGCTCACGAATGAACAAAACCAATTGCCCATATACACCTTTGATCACCCTTATAGGAATGGGTTGTTTTTTTCAAATGCTATCCCAAAATCAATCCTGAAATTTTTAAACCAGCCCTCCTGCCTACTGAGTTTTTTGCAGAGGACACAAAAGCACCCAACCCTACACTGCAGTCTTTCGCTTGATTTCTAAGTGGCTGGTCTCCTTGCCATATGAATGTGTGAGTACATGGCAGTGATGTGAATGTGAACAGTGTATGTTGGGGGATTTGCCCACAACGTTTTATGAACATTGAACATGGATACGGGACCAGAGAAGGGAAGGTGGTGGCAGGCTCCCCCTAAAAAACAAAACAAAATGACATATTTCTTACATACAGAATAGAGCTGGAAGGGACCGTGGAGGTCTTCTAGTCCAACCCACTCCTAAAGCAGGAGAGTTTATATCATTTCAGACAAGTGGTTGTCTAGTCTCTTCTTAGGAGCCTCCAGTGATGGAGCACCCAAAAGATCTGAAGGCAAGTGGTTCCACTGTTTAAATGTCCTCACTGCTCCTCCTTAGGTTAGGTTACTTCTCTCCTTGATTAGTTTCCATCCATTGCTTCTTGTCTTGCCTTCTGGTGGTTTGGAGAAGAATAGAATAGAATAGAATAGAATAGAATAGAATAGAATAGAATAGAATAGAATAGAATAGAATAGAATAGAATAGAATGGAATGGAATGGAATGGAATGGAATGGAATGGAATGGAATGGAATGGAATGGAATGGAATGGAATGGAATGGAACGGAACGGAACGGAACGGAACAGAACAGAACAGAACAGAACAGAACAGAACAGAATAGGGCAGGGCAGGACAGGACAGGACAGGACAGGACAGGACAGGATAGGATAGGATAGGATAGAGTTGGAAGGGACCTTGGAGGTCTTCTAGTCCAGCCCCCTGCTCAAGCAGGAGAACCTATACCATCTCAGACTGTCTAGCCTCTTCTTAAAAATCTCCAGTGATGGAGCGCCCATGATTTCTGGAGGCATAGCTTGACCCTCTCTTTTTTTGTGGCAGACCTTCAAATATGGGAATGCTGCTGTCATGTCCGCCCTAGTCCTTCTACTCTCAAAACTAGCCAGACCCAAATCCTGCAACTGTTCTTCATACCTTTTAGTCTCCAGGCCCTTAATCACCTTAGTTGCTCTTCTCTGCACTCAACATCTTTATATAATATTTAGATGTGTAATGTTTAAATGTTATAACATTTATGATTCAAATTATAATAATTCTTCCCACTTTGTGGATGGAAAACTGAGGTATGAAGCCAGGATTTGTCTAAAGAATTTCAGCTAAGATAAGGCTTTAAAGTCCAGGTTTTTAGCCCAGGGGAAAAAAAAAGACGTTTACATCAGATGAATTGCTGTGTTCCCACCCTGGTTCCTCTCCTTGAATGCCATCTCAGACTTTGCTTCATATTTCCTTCACCCTCAAATCCATTCTCCAAATCATGTAAAGATCTCAATGACCTTATTGTAGGTGGCAAGTTTAAATGTGCCATATTAATAACTTCTTATCCAAGACAAATTAAGTCCTTATGTGTCAAAAGCTCTTGGTGCTGGATTACCTACAAGAGAAGTATTTATTGAATAAATGTTAGATCCAATTTCATTTTAATGTGACTGACAGCAGACTTCGGCCTTTGCAAATGAGATTTTAAAAAAAACATTCAGATTTGAGCCTGCATTGCAACTTTACACCGAACTTGTCTTTTCCTATTATGGTCTTTTCAAAAAGGAGATATCAAAAGCAGTTTGGTGATGAGGAGAGGGTTTTTTTTTCCCCTTTCATTCTTATTCTTATTCTGAAGAGCTAGGAGAGAGATAGAAAGCACAGCGAAGGGGGGGGGGGAAAGGCCTGGCATTCAGCCTAAAGAGAAATCATTGAAACAAATTAATCCTATGCCGTTTAAATTGACATGGTAATCCATCATCAGCAAACTAAACTCTGAAAGCAATCTAGAATCGGCAGTCTTCTTTCACTGCCCCTGAAGGCACAAAGGCAGATTTTTTTTAAAAAAAAATGAATAGAAGAGAAGAAACATTATAAAAGTAAGCAATGCCTTGAAAAGAAGGGAAATATGGATGGATGAATGGATAGATAGATAGATAGATAGATAGATAGATAGATAGATAGATAGAGATAGATAGATAGATAGATAGATAGATAGATAGATAGATAGATAGATAGATAGATAGATAGATAGATGGATGATAGATGAAAGAGAGGAGAGATGATGGATAGAGATAGATAGATAGATAGATAGATAGATAGATAGATAGATAGATAGATAGATAGATAGATAGATAGATAGATAGATAGATAGATAAACAGACAGACAGACAGACAAGAGATAGATGATAGATAGAGATAGATAGATAAATAGATAGATAGAAAGATAATGATAGATAGATAGATAGATAGATAGATAGATAGATAGATAGATGATAGATAGATAGGGAGAGAGAGATGAGAGGGGGGAGATAGGAGAGAGAGAGAGAGACAGAGAGAGACAGAGAGACAGAGAGACAGAGAGACAGAGAGACAGAGAGAGACAGAGACAGAGAGAGAGCTAGGCAGATAGGCAGACAGACAGACAAAGTCCTTGGTGGTTCTGAGCTTGTTGTTTGCAGCCGTTTCATTACTCAACCAGGTAAGATCCATGCCCTGATGATGAAGTGATGGGCACTGATGATATTACCTGGTTGTGTAATGAAATGTTTGCAAACCAACAAGCCCAGAGAGTATCGAGCACTCCATAATTCAACAGAGAGGAGAGAGAGACAGAGATTCCTATGTCCTCAGCTGAGGTTGTTTAGCCTTCCAGGTGGAAATAAAATAGATAAACCAGGCAAGTAATTCTCCATAATCTTCTATAAGTCCCCTGTGTTGTTGTTTTTTTAACCTCTTCTGCAGGGAGGGAAATCTCAGTGTTTTTCTTTGGATAGTCAAGACTTGCTATATATAGCCCCCCCCCTCTCTCTCTCTCTTATCTATCTATCTATCTATCTATCTATCTATCTATCTATCTATCTATCTATCTATCTATCTATCTATCTATCTATCTATCTATCTATCTCTCTTACAAACAGAGGTACCTATATGTACAAAGGCTTCCACAGGGAGGTCAGAAAAGTCAGGATGGAGGATGTGAGTGTGTAATTAAAACCTCACCTCTTTCTTCCATGAGTTGTCATGCATGTTAGAAAACCAGTTTAGTGTGGTGGTCAATACACAAGGCTGGAAACTAGGAGACCATGAGCTCCAGTTCTGCTTTTGGAATGGCCAGCTGGGTGACCTAGGGCCAGTCATTTTCTCACAGCCCAAGGAAGGAGGCAATGGCAAACCACTCCCGACAAACTTTGTCAAGAAAACTACAGGGACTAGTCCAGAACAGTCACTGGAAATCGACACTGACTTAAAGGCCATACAGGCGATCCTCGACTTACAAAAATGTGTTTAGTGACCATTCAAAGTTACAACAACCCTGAACAGTGACTTACAATCATGTGTTACACTTACGGCCATTGCAGCATTCCCCGTGGTCACCTGAACAAAATTTGGACACCTGGCAACAGGTATGCATTTATTGCAGTGTCCCGGGGCCAAGTGATCAGCGTTTGCAACCTTCTGATGAGCAAAGTCAGTGGGAAAGCCAGGTTCACTTTGCAACCATGTTACTAACTTAAGAATGGCAGTGATTCACTTAACAACTAGAAACTTGAACAAGCAAGAAAGTCATAAAATGGGGGCAAAATTCACATAACAGCTGCCTCAGTTAGCTTCAGGAATTTGGTGTTCAAATGTGGCCGTAGGTCAACGGTGAGAGCAATCAATCAACGGATTAGCTTGCCCTCAGAGGTTGTGGGTGCTCCATCACTGGAAGCTTTCAAAAAGAGACTGGATAACCATTTATCTTCAATGGTATAGGGCAGGGGTCTTCCAACCTGGCCCTTTTATGACTTGTGGACTTCAGCTCCCAGAATTCCTCAGCCAGCGTGCCTGGGATACTTGCAGGACCATCTGCTGCCAGGAACGAATTCCCATCGCCCAGTGCGCTCACACAGGGAGGGCCTCCTCAGGGTGCCGTTGGCCAGACAATGTCGGCTGGTGACCCCCAGGGAGAGGGCCTTCTCTGTGGGAGCGCCAGCCCTGTGGAACCAGCTCCCCCCTGAGCTTCGGATGGCCCCAGATCTCCAGTCCTTTCGCCGCGGCCTCAAAACACTCCTTTTCCACCAGGCTGACCTGGACTGACAGGGATTTTAATTATGTTTTTAATTTTTTAACTCTAATTTTTAATTTATTTTAATTTTAATTTATTGTACAGAGGCCTTTAATTTTAATTTTATCTTAACTTCTGTATTTATTGTATGTTATTGTTGTCAGACGCCCTGAGTCCTTTGGGAGATAGGGCGGCATATAAGTCCCAATAATAAATAAATAAATAAATAAATAAATAAATAAATAAATAAATAAATAAATAAATAAATAAATAAATAAATAAAAAATAAAAGGGCCAAGTTTGAAGACCCCTGATACAGGCTCTCCTGTTCAAGCAGGGGTTTGGACTAGAAGACCTCCAAGGTCCCTTCCAACTCTATTATACGATTCCTCTGTCTCTGTCTATGACTACCTGTATATACCCAAACATATTTAAAGGATCAGAGGATTTACTGCCCAGTTGTTCCTGCCAGTTTAACTATTTGGATTTTCCCTGTAGGTGCCCCCTTGCATTCGGATCCTGTATACTTAAGTGCATTCCTTCAGAGGACAAGGAGCCAGTGGCAGACAGACGTGATCCATTAATCCATCGATCAGACAGAAGAACAGAATCACTAATACTAGACATGTGTACTGATCATTCAGAGGCTCAACTAAGAATTGTTGAAGAATGGCCTAGAGTGGGCTTCCCAGTGCTGACACTGTCTGGAAGTGTGGACTTCAACTCCCATGATTCTCAACAAGGGCTAGGGCAGGGGTAGGCAACCTTGGCTCTTTTATGACTCGTGGACTTCAACTCTCAGATAAAGAGCCAAGGTTGCCTACCCCCTCGGCTAGGGAAGCCCAGCATGGAAGATTGAATCGCTGCTCTGAATCCTATTAGGGTTTTATTGCTGAAAACTGTAGCAATAATATCATTGGAAAGCAGTGATATGACTACTTGTCTTTCTCTACAAGTGAAGTTAGAAAAGATGAACCATCACAAAGCTGTGCAGGATTTTGGTCCTTCCAGATGATGTCAAAATGTCAAATCCCTGCTACAGTAAACAGATGACAGAACGTCCTTCCTGTTCTGTGTCTTGTCTATCCTGTGCACAGAAAAAATGGTACGCATCCTTTGCTCAAACAAAGAGCCATCACGTAAAAGTTGGACTCCGCTCAGTGCCAGCAGCAAGGGCCAATCAATGACATCCTGGCAAATTAAATATCTTGCATTTTAAAATCCCAGTTCACACTCCATTAGAGGAGATTTTAAAAAAAACTGTTCCTGGAATGTCTTCCAAAGAAATTTTTAAAAAATCTAGGCGGTTCTTGTGATGGAGTCTAGGTTTTTGAGACTTAACAGAATAACAGTTGGAAAGGACCTTGGAAGTCTTCTAGCCCAACCCCCTGTACAAACAGGAGATCCTATACCATTCTGGATAAAGAGCTGTTCAATCTTTTCTTAAAATCCTCCAGTGATGGAGCACCCACAAATTCTGGAGGCAAGTTATTCCACTGGTTAATTGTTCTCACTGCCAAGAAATTTCTCCTTAGTTCTAGGTCAGTGATGGCGAACCTTTTAGAGACCGAGTGCCCAAACTGCAACTCCAAATCCACTTATGTATCGTCGGGTGCCGGGTGGGCGTGGCCCATTGGGTGGGTGTGGCCAACTGGGTGGGCGTGGCTGTGGTGGTAACGGCAGACTGGGTGGGACTAAAAAGTTCAATCAATCAATTCCAACTTTGCGAGATCTTTTTTTTCCCCCGCAAGAAGTTGAAATTGATTGATGGAACCTTTTTTCGCACATGGTGGGGTGGAGGCGTAAAGCGAAAAGGTTTTATAAAACCCAGCTGAAGGCCTAGGACTGGGGCGACGGCGCACGTGCCCACAGAGAGGGCTCTGCATGCCACCAGTGACATGCATGCCATAGGTTTGCCACCACAGTTCTAGGTTGCTTCTCTCCTGGATTAGTTTCTTTAGTACAGAGGTGGCCAAGAATATAACATGAATGTCTTGTATTACATTGTCATCCATTTGAACCCAGCCTTTATCCTACTTATGGAATCTCAGCATCACACGCAAATATGAAGTTGTCACAATTATGACAAACATTTTGTTTCTTAAGCCTCTAACCCGTGTTGGGATAGGCTACTCAGAAGACTGAGTCTGTTGCAATGGCGTACACAATGGTTTAACCTGATACTTCTTCAGATGGACCTATTTTTCAAAGAAAGTTGATGACCGGAAGGAAGAATGTTATTTTGGATGCACTTCCAAAACCTTGAAGAAGAGAAAAAAACACACGATTCTTTCTTCTCTTCTCCTGTGATTGGATGCTACTCCTATCTTTGTTTGTTTTTGTGCCTGTTTTGTTGTTAATGTTGTTGCTTGTGTTGTTGCTGGGTTTGCTCTGATGTTTAAGCATTAGTGTACCTTATCTTCTATGATTTATAATGGGGAACTTTCAGGAAGAAGGGAGATTATATGCAGGCTGGAAATGAACAGAAAGTTAAAAGGTAAAATCCTTGTTCTTGCCACATTAAAGCATTAGCTGGATTTGCACAACTAATAGTCAGCTGAACCGTGGTTTAAATCAATGTTCTGGATTTACACAATCAGGTTTTTTTTCTCCTTCCCTCTGCCTCCCAAATTAGAAACGAAAATTGTGACAAACATTTTTTATTATTGTGCAAAGCTCTTACTAGCCTCTTACTAACCTTATCAACACCAGTTTTTTAGTATAATAAGAGACTATACAACTGCCTAAAAATACAGATCTTGCTTTTGAGGTTATGTGTTCAGGAAATAATTCATACCATGCCATCAACGGCAACAGAATTATAAATCCGTAATTCAAATCATATTTAAACTAAGAGGGTTTTTTTTAAATATAGAAACATGAAATAAAAACATAAAATCCCACCTCTCCTAACATTATCACAGTTGCTACTAATAGTGTGGGTGAATAACATATAATTTTGTTTGGAAAAGTAATATCCAGGACAAATATGCCATTCGATCCCTTTTGTTTATTTCAATAATGACTGTCTTCAAAATTATGAATTAGCAATTGGCTAATAAGCATAAGAAACAATGCAAAATTCTGTAAAAAAATTCTAACAACTTTAAAAAAATAAATGACATCAGCCTCAAATTTTTTTGCAGCGCAAGGCAAGGCTGTAGATTCCCCAAAGTGTAAATTATAGCCCCAAACCCTACACATACACAGTATGCTATAATGGAAGAAGAAGAGGAGGGAGAAGATGATGATAAAGAGGAAGAGGAAGAAGAGGAGGAAGAGGAACAGGAAGGGGAAGAAGGAAAAATTAAATAATAGAATATACAAATTACTCTCCCAGGTTTAAAGCAAATACAGATTTGAAAAGAAGATGCTGACAAAAGAAGAAAAATATTGGGGGAGGGGCAAATCCACTCCTGAATTTATGGAACTTAAAATGCTAGTCTTTAATTATGAAGTTTATAATCATATGCCTGTTTACTCAGAACTAAAGCTTATCAAACTCAAAAGTTATTTCAAGTCCATGTGAGGAAAATGCCCATTTCCTAAAGTTTCCCCCCCCCACACACACACACACCATTCACCCAAATAGCCCTTTCCAAACTGAGCAGTTGGCACCCCTTCCCCCCTACTTGCAAGGAGAACTTTCTCATGAATTGCATTCGAATGAAAAACAATAATACAAATTCCTTGGAAAGATAATATCAGTGGGGAAAAAATGGACACAAAACAATGACGAGTGCTGTGAACAAAGTGGCTCGGGTTACATCTGTAAGGTTCCCCCCCCCCACCCCGTGGATTATTTTACCAGACCGTGTGCATGCTTTAATTGGAATATTGGTTTAATTGCTTAATTAATTAACTAAAGGAAGGATCACTTTTAATCAACAGGACTACAAGTTCAGGACACCCATGTTTTGAAGGCACTGTGAAGGCACTACATCTCAGAAATAAAGGGAGGGTTTTTTTAAAAAAATTGGAGAATTATGCTGGAAAGACAGCTGATAGCAGATTCAGGATTCTGCAACTGCTTGATAGCATGCATAAAGTTTACCTAGTTGCTCTAAACTGGTGAATATACAAGAAAGAGGATGCCTGTGAACCAAAATCCCAAGTTATGAACAAAAAGAATATCAGGAATGTTTAAAACTTTTTTTTGTCTCAAAATGTGGATCGTTAGAAACTTTTCAGTGGATTCTTCATGACTGTGCCTGACCTTACATATAGTTCTGTTCATTTGATACCAACAGGCAAATATTGTTCCAGTTAGCTTTGAAAGCAAGAGGGTGAGAAAGAAAATACATACCAATTTGAAAAAAATGACATGAAAAAAAATAATGTTTGGAGAATAAAAATAAGGAGAAGGGGAAGGAATTAGGGATAAGTAAATTCTTAGCTTCCTCTTCCAGTCAGGTTTTTAACAGTGTTTATGACTAGCTCATCCTCATTGATTTGAAGCGTCCCAGTCTCAAAAGAGGCACTTAAAATGTTTGCAGGGATGTGCCAAACCTTTCAGGAAAAAAGAAACGAGGATGTAGTAATCATTACAGGAGTACCTAATGTAGTATGGGTTAATGTTGGGTGGGTTTTCTTAGACCTTTTTTTTAAAGGTCCTCTTTTGAATTTTCTCTCTTAAGTAGATAATACTTAACAGAAGTCTTTGGCATGAGGGAAAACAATGGAGTCGCTTGTTTAATTAATGTGGGCTCCTATTTGTTTAATATTGACAAGGAATGATAATATGTGCAGAAGAGCTAAAGGCAATTTGGAGTTCCAAAATAGTTTTTAAAAGAAGCCTGTTCCTTGTGTTTGTTTTAATGCTTTTTATCCTTAATTCGGGATCTGACAAAAAAGGGGGGGGGAGGATGAGGAGAAAGAGAAAATGCCGTCACTAAAAGAGATGTAATTGCACTCCTTAATTAGTATCAGATTATTGATTAGTATCAGATTATTAGGGGAAATATGTGGTTATTTTTAAAAACAGTCACTGTAATTATTTTGGGTTTTGTCTTCCAAACTGCTTTCTTCAAGTCATTTTTTTTTGACATGTCTCTGTCCAAAATAGAAAATCTGAATGTATGTATCTATCTTTCGGGATTTGTATATGTTATATGAATATGCACAGATACATGCATACACTTTTTATTTAGAATGGCATGCAATTCTATGTTGATCTCTGTCTGTCTTCTCAGTTGGGAAACAAACCTATTAAAATATGCAAATGAGAGGGGTTTTTTTTCTCCCGGAGTTTTTTTTTAGGGGCCATGTTTTTAAATTGATTTTTGGTAGCATAGAGAACTGCTAGATTAAAATATGTCTCCTGCTCGTTTAATGAAATGGCAATCCAGCAATTAATTCTGGAATTAGAATAGTTAAACTGCTCCACAAATATTATTCAAAGCAGGTAAATGTTTACATACTCCTACCATGGGGTAGGATGTCTGCACATTCATACACACACTGAAAAATGGGGACAGTGCAACCACACAGAATAATTCCTACCCAGCTTTTATTTAAACCACACATACACACACACACATTCCCCCACTCCTCTCCATGTATTCACACCTCCATCCTTCAACTATCTGTTCGGTGTAGTTCTGCTCAGGGGGTTCATAAAATTCATTGCTTCTGTCCTTTTGCATCAGATCCTCCCTGTCCACGGTCCACCAAGAATTAAGCAAAAAGTTATTAGATAACAGGAGATATTAACAACATGCCTCTTCTTCCTCGGCCCCTTAAAAAACAACAACATTGGTCTGACCATACTGCAACATTCCTAAGAAGAAAGATGCTCTCTCTCAAGTTAAGTAAGCTGCTTGAATTAGAGTTATGAGGAAGTAGGAGATGTGACTTAGATCAGTGATTGTGGCGAACCTTTTAGAGACTGAATGCCCAAACTGCAACCCCAAACCCACTTACACTGCAACCCAAAACCCACTTATTTACTGCTGGGTGCCGGCTGGGCGTGGCCTAGTGGGTGGGTGTGGCTGTGGGGGTCATGGAAGATTGGGTGGGTGTGGCCACAGTGAGTATGATCACCTCAATGTCGCTCGTGGGGAGAGACACCTGTGGGGGGGGCTGGTTGAAGAGGGACAGTTGCCACCTCCAAGGCATGGCGTGGGTGCCTACAGGGAGGGCTCTGAGTGCCGCCTCTGGCACCCGTGCCATAGGTTCGCCACCACTGACTTAGATGAGCTGTGGAATCCTGTAGGGCAGGGGTGTCAAACTCAATTTCATGGAGGGCCGCATCAGCATTGCGGTTGCCCTCAGGGGGCCGGGTGGGTGTGGCCTGGGTGGGAGTGGCCTACCGGGTGGGTGTGGCTAGAGTGCGTATGGCCTACTGGGTGGGCGTGGCCAGCTCTACATCGTTGGCATCAAGGGTGCCTATGGGGGCCTGGGCAGGAGTGGGACAGATCTGAGGGTCTCTGGCAGGAGGAGGGTCTCTGGGCCAGGGCCAAGGCAGTGGGGGCCGTTCCCTCGCTGTTTCCAGGATGGCTTCGCGGGCTGCATGAAACCACTTCGCGGGCCGGATCTGGTCCCCGGGCCTTGGGCCTTCGTGTTTGACATGTCCGCTGTAGGGGTTTGTTTATTTTAACCTGATAGGAAACTTCCTTTTCCTTTTTTTTCTTTTTTTTTAAGGCAGCTTTTCCCAACCTTAGGAACTTGAAGATGCGTGGACTTCAACTCCCAGAATTCCCCAGCCAGCTGGCTGGGGAATTCTGGGAGTTGAAGTCCACGCATCTTCAAGTTCCTAAGGTTGGGAAATGCTGTTTTAAGGAATCTGGTATCTAGTATCGTTCTAGCTCCAAACTCCAAAAGTTTGTTTGTGTTTCCTAAGAAAGGGGGGAAGTAGACTTAGCTCTTAAAAACTTCTCCAGGAATCCCTCCACTCTTGAAGAGAGGTTTGCCTCTAAACAGTTTGTACCTTTTGTTTTGTCCCCACTTCTACAATGGGTGAATAACAGGAGAGGACAAAGCCGCATTGTCAAGGGAGCCCTCGTTTTATCTTTAAGCTGGGGGGGTGGGTGGGAAGCCCCCCCTATTTGGTGCATTTCAAGCTGCAGGGAGAAGACCCTTCTCCACCACCCCCACCCCCACACCACCCCTTCCCTCTTCATTCCTTCAACTGAAACTGAAATGAGGATGAAAACCTCTTAGATAATTGAGGACTTTACTAAGTGGATGGGGTTTGCCCCTGTGTGTGTGTGTGTGTGTTTAACGCGTCTCTCATTTACTTTTCTTGGATCTTCTTTCTTTCTTTCTTTCTTTCTTTCTTTCTTTCTTTCTTTCTTTCTTTCTTTCTTTCTTTCTTTCTTTCTTTTTCTTTTTCTTTCTTTCTTTCTTTTACTTTTTTTTCCCCAGGAGTTTCTTTGGGGGAAACCCCAAAACATTCGGACAGCATCGCTTTGTTTCACTTTGCTGATGGGAACAAAACCAACAACAACAAACCCTGGTCGAGCGAGTTGGGAAAAAGAAGAACTCACCCCGAATCGCATCAGCGATCACAAGGAGGGGGGGAAAGGGGGGGGGGAAATGTCGGCAGAGTTCATTCCAATAAGGTTTTCAACCGTTGCCTCTCCTCCGTCCCCAAACCTCGCTGCTTTGCTCCCGGGATCGAAGGAGGGGGGGGGGGGACGGACGAAGGCTTGATCGACGGCGGGTAGCGACGCTTCTTCCCTCAAGATTTTCACAACTTCGGATCGACGGACCCGGCTTGAGACAATCGCTTCAAAGAGGCCTCGCTCTGAGTTCGCGCAAATGGAGCAGAGGATCGCCGGGACGGCCCAGGAATCGCTCACCTCGGCGCCTCTCTCTCCTTCTCTCTCTCCCCCAACCCTCCCTCTCTCTCTCTCTCTCTCTCTCTCTCTCTTTCTCTTCCTCTCCCTCTCTTCTCTTTCTCTCTCTCTCCCTCTCTTCTTTGTCTTTCTCTCTCTTCTTTCTCTCTTCTTTCGCTTCCTCTCTTCTCTTCCTCTCTCTCCCTCTTCTTTCTCTTTCTCTCTTCTTTCTCTCTCTCCCTCTCTTCTTTCTCTTCCTCTCTTCTCTTCCTCTCTCTCTCCCTCTCTTCTTTCTCTTTCTCTCTCTTCTTTCTCTCTCTCTCTTCTTTCTCTCTCTCTCCCTCTCTCTTTCTCTCCCATTCCCCACCTACGCCCTCTCCCTCTCTTCTTTCTCTTCCTCTCTTTCTCTCTCTCTCTCTCCCTCTCTTCTTTCTCTTTCTCTCTTCTTTCTCTTCCTCTCTTCTCTTCCTCTCTCTCCCTCTCTTCTTTCTCTTTCTCTCTCTTCTTTCTCTCTTCTTTCTCTTCCTCTCTTTCTCTCTCTCTCTCTCTCTTCTTTCTCTTTCTCTCTCTTCTTTCTCTCTTCTTTCTCTTCCTCTCTTCTCTTCCTCTCTCTCCCTCTCTTCTTTCTCTTTCTCTCTCTTCTTTCTCTCTCTCCCTCTCTCTCTCTCTTTCTTTCCCATTCCCCACCTACGCCCTTCCAGCGCCCGGGCGAAGCCCGAGGGGAACGATTAATAACTACAAGGGCGGCAGCAGGAATTAAAGAGACGTTTGAACTACGTGAGGCACTTTCCAACCTCGGATTCCGCGCAGTCTGCTCTGGGTTCTCTCCCTCTCCTCCGAATGGAGAAAGAGGCGCTGGTAATCTCAGAGGATTGGGGGGCGGGGGGGGGGGGCGAATCCATTCGCCCCTGTGGGTTTTTTATTTCTCTCTGCCAAGCGGGGGGGGAGAGAGGAGTGGGCCCTTTCCCACGAAAACCTCAGCCGGCTAGTCGTCCCAGCCACGAAACGACGCGTAGTCCCCGAGTCTGGCCTAAGAACCAAACGTAAAAGAAATCTTGGAACTTTTCCCGCCTGCCTCAGTTTTTCCTCTCGCCTTTCCACCCCAGGAGCTGCTAATCACTCCCGTATCGATTTCGCGAACTCTTTTCATCCCGCAAAAAAGAAAAGAAAAGAAAAGAAACTCTGAAAACATTCCGGCTTAAAATCGGCTATCTTTTCTTGCCTTTGTTTTAAGAAGCACGAATAAAACGGATCGACCCCCCCCCTTCCTTCTCTTGGAAAAAAAGGGCGATCTTGAGGAGTAACCTGCCTGGGAGCGTAAATATTTAGCGTTCTGGATAGCTCCAAGCGCCTCCTCTGGATCGATAGATCAGAGCCCAAGCGGAGGAAAGACGGGCGGGGTGTGTGTGTGTGTGATGATATTGTTATCCAGAAGTGGTCAAGAGGGAAAAACCCACGTGTGGAACGAGGGGTGGGGGTGGGGGAGAGGAAGGCAGTAGCTTACGGTGTACAGCAGTCAAACGTCTTCATCAATTTAGCCTCTCCCTGAAACTCGGTGCGCGGAAAATGCGCGGCGCGAGAAAAAAACACGAGTGGAAAAGGGGGGAGGAGGGAAAGGGCTGGAAGGTTACTATCACTTTCTTCCTCCTACTCAACCACACACAGACCCGTCTTATTTTTAAACTTCTCATTTCTCTCTCCCCCGTTCCTCTCGTGTCCCCATCCTCCCGAATACTTCCGAACTAAGTTTGTTCTCCCGCGGCAGGAAACCTGCGCAGTTGAAAGCGACCCAGAGGCAGGCGGGTGAAGATGGATTAATTTGTGAAGATGGATTAATTTGCTCGAATAACTCTCTCTCTCTCTCTCTCTCTCTCTCTCTCTCTCTCTCTCTCTCTCTCTCTCTCTCTCTCTCTCTTCCCCCCCCCCCGCGCGTGCTAATATAGCCCGTGTCCCAGTCACAGACCACCGTCCATTCCTCATTAATCAGGGGGTCGTCAAGAAGCGTTTCCTGACATTTCGGCCCCTAACCTTAGGTTAGAATCCAGGTAGGTATCTTCGTACAGAGAGAGGCCCGTCTAAGCAGCCGCGCGTTTTAGCAGAGTATTTCACACACCGGCGGCGGTTAGCCGCTAGAGAAAGCTTCCAGAGAATTCAAAATAGCCCTTCAACTTGGACTAAAGGGGTGGGGTGGGGTGGGGGGCTGCCAAAATGACCCACCCACACCCCCTCTTGGATGTAGGGTGGTTCGCTAGAAGAGGGGGCGAAAAGGAAAAAAGGGAGAAAGAGGGCGCTTACACGGAAATAAATCAAAAGAGCACATCAACTTAGACTGAAGGGATTGCGGGGCTGGGTGGGGGGTGCCAATATGACTCCCAATGGTAGGATGGTTCTCTAGAAGAAGGGAAGAAAAGGGAAGAGGGAGAAAGCGGGAGCAGGGGAATCAGCATGGAGGAAGACTCTCAGTTGCCTGCCAACTCTTTCTCACCCGGTTTTAAAAGCCTGTAGCCATCAGATACAATACACACCTTAGGAAAGATGTGTAAGGTGATAGGAAAGATGTGTAAGGTGATAGGAAAGATGTGTAAGGTGATGCAGGCTTTCCGCGGGACAGAAGCAAAACCAGCCCCAGAGGTGGTTTCCCTGTTGGTTAGGATTCCTCTCTTCGAACCTATCTTGACGACACCTTGCTCCTCTGCCCATCCCCCATTCCCAAGCTTCCAATTAGCTGGAGACAGATAAGAATGGAGAAAGTTGTGTCACGGTGAGGCCATGTCATTCACCCAACTGGAGCCAGCGGGTCCCGTGTTGGGTCAGGAAAATGTTCGAAGGTACAGGGGAGCCGAAACAATCAGTGATCGGTGTGGCCAGCCTCGCTTCCCCTTTCCGAAAATAAAGGGTTTCTCCCACCTTGGGGGGGGGGCTTTCTCGAAATAAAAAACAGGTCGTGTGAATGGTGTCAGATTGGAACATTGCGTGTTCATCTGTCCCCCTAGCCACGGAGCAAAGGGATCCAGGCTAAGTGCAGGCAATTTCCAGCTCTGCTAGAATTTAGGTGGATGGGTTATTATTATTATTATTATTATTATTATTATTATTATTATTATTATTATTATTATTATTATTATTATTATTAAAAAATAGTTTTAAGAGCGTTGAAAATTCGCTGGCAGAAAATTTCCTGCGAGCAGATCCCCAGAATTCAGCAAGGGTTACTCTCTCTCTTCAGCCAGCTCGGTGCTGAAAGCACCTGGATCTGGCCCACCCAGCAGATGTTTCCACACCCTGCTGTTTCTTCCTCCCAAAGCAGACTGGCAGACAGCAAGCGGCTAATCTGCCCTGCAGCTGGGTTGCACCGCGATTCCCTACCAGCCCTACCCAATTCGGAGACTTGGGAAAGGGCAAACATCTGGAGGGCGCCCGGTTGGGGAACGTTGCCAGGCGCAGTTCTCTCTGCCTCCGGTGCGGTAGGGACGAACGCGCGTTCTCCCAGCTGACAGATGTGCGTCTGGAACAACAGAAGGACGCGAGCGTCTAAAACAAACATAAATAAACCGAGCGGTGGCTCCAATTCCTGGATCCGTCCCATCATTCTCACGGAGGAATAACTCTCGGGTGCAATTAGAGTCACCGTCTTTCTCCCCCCCCCCCGCCCGCCTTCCCTCTCAGAACGAGGTCATTTCGAGGCGTCACTCTCAGTAACCCCCCCCCCCAAAAGAGGGAGGGAGATCGAGAAAGACCCTCACAAATGAATCGCCCAGAAAGGGTGTGTGTGGGGGGGTGGACTAGCCACAGTATCTCTCCTCAAATTTGCAGCTGGGGGTGGGGTGGGCGCTCTTTTCCGCTGCGACGGAGACATTCCGGCTTTCTCCGGACTGCACAGGAAAAAAAATCACGGAGAGCGCCGGCTTTCTTCGGGCACCTTTTCTAGAAAGAGAAGGCAAACTTTGACTCGGCTTGGGTCCAGGTGAAGTCGGCCTGGGGGAGTCGGAGAGAGAGGGAGGGAGAGGCAAGCCGACACCTTTCCTCCCCGGCCGCTTTGTTTTTTTTTTTGGGGGGGAGACCCCCTTTTTCCGTCTCCCTCCCATCCTACCCCCTTGGCCCAAGCACATTCTCTTTTAAGCCTGCTCTCCCGAATCGTCCCTCTCGGACCGTAGCAAACAATTTAATTAGAGGCCTTTTTTTTTCCTGGCCGGAGAAGAAAGCAGGGTGGGGAAGCCTTGGTGTTGGGGCAGACAGAGCATCTCTCCGCCCATTGAAAGGCGCTGATCCGAAAAGACATAAAGGGGGGGGAGGAGAGAGAGAGAGAGAGAGAGAGAGAGAGAGAGAGAGAGAGAGAGAGAGAGAGAGAGAGAGAGAGAGAGAGAGAGAGAGAGAGAGAGAGAGAGAGAGAGAGAGAGAGAGAGAGAGAGATTTGCCGGGGACCTTCTCCTCCATCCCTTTCACGCCATTCACCCTCTCTCTCACACACACACACACACAAACACACAAACACACACTTTCTTCGAGACAAAACCCACTCCTTGGAGAAATGCGGAGGTGACACCAACTAAGGAAAGAACATACAGATACACACACACAGAGAGAGAGAGGGGGGGGGGAGGGAGAGGGAGGGAGGACCGTCCTTCATATTCTTCCAAATTCCTTGAGTTCAAAGGGGCCGTTTGGAGAGAGGGGCGTCCAAATCGATCCACCCTTTTGTTCAGCTTCGTCTGTCAGGGAAATTATCTCCAAGGCCCCACCAGCCAGCCGAAGCGGTGGGCAGGCGAAGGCCTGCCAGCCTCCTTCCTCGCCTTTAGGGTTAATGTAACTCTCACCTCTGACCCCTTTGATCCCAACGTGCCTAGGCCAAACCTCCGAACTGCAGGCCAGCTTTGGAAAAGGGAGAAGAAGGGAGAAAAAGAAAAGAGAGAGAGAGAGAGAGAGAGAGAGAGAGAGAGAGAGAGAGAGAGAGAGAGAGAGAGAGAGATGAAAGGATGAAATGTCCGAGCTTGAGATTGAAACCATTCCTAAACTGGGATCTTTTCTCCCACTGACCCCCACCCACCCCCCAATAATAACTCCCCCTCCCCCATTCTCCCCCCCCCTTTGGCTCTCTTTGTGCCAACAGAGAAATGCCCGTGGATTGCTATTGCTATGATTTAAAATT
>NC_139524.1:6149264-6173708 GCF_947247035.1 Vipera ursinii | reverse complement strand
AAACTTCAAATCGCAGAGCGCTTCTGCAATGGAGGCAAACTCTGTCTGTGTCCAATGTCCAATCACAATTCTTCCAATAAAGAATTCTATTCTATTCTATTCTATTCTATTCTATTCTATTCTATTCTATTCTATTCTATTCTATTCTATTCTATTCTATTCTATTCTATTCTATTCTATTCTATTCTATTCTATTCTATTCTATTCTTGTTCATTCTATATTCTATTCTATTCTATTCTATTCTATTCTATTCTATTCTATTCTATTCTATTCTATTCTATTCTATTATTCTATTCTATTCTTGTTCATTCTATATTCTATTCTATTCTATTCTATTCTATTCTATTCTATTCTATTCTATTCTATTCTATTCTATTCTATTCTATTCTATTCTATTCTATTCTATTCTATTCTATTCTATTCTATTCTATTCTTGTTCATTCTATATTCTATTCTCTTCTCTTCTCTTCTCTTCTCTTCTCTTCTCTTCTCTTCTCTTCTATTCTATTCTATTCTATTCTATTCTATTCTATTCTATTCTATTCTATTCTATTCTATTCTTGTTCATTCTATATTCTATTCTATTCTATTCTATTCTATTCTATTCTATTCTATTCTATTCTATTTCTATTCTATTCTATTCTATTCTATTCTATTCTATTCTATTCTATTCTATTCTTGTTCATTCTATATTCTATTCTATTCTATTCTATTCTATTCTATTCTATTCTATTCTATTCTATTCTATTCTATTCTATTCTATTCTATTCTATTCTATTCAAATTCCTGCATTGCCGGCATAATATTTTACTTCCTCGGATACTCCCTCCCCCCATCCCCCCCCCAAAAAAACCCAAAACCCAAAATCAGATTCCATTATTCATTATTTTATTTTCCTCTTTCTTTGCCCTTAGAATTCCCTATTCTCCAGTCCTGGGAACTCTCCGGCCCTTATCCCACTTTTCCCACAGCGGCAGGGATTAGTCCTGGCAACTGGGTCGTCACCTCTACTCCAAGGCCGCAGACTCGGTCCCCCTGAAAAAATCACCCGCCCCCACCCCACCCCACCCCCAGCCTCTCAGACAAAACCTGATTTCACGCAGGTATTTCTAATGCGTGTGGTCGGGGAAAAAAATCGTCTAAGGGGTATTCATATATCCACTCTACTACATTTTTGGATGGAGCTGGAATTCGGTTTATGCTGAGGTGCACGTTAAATCGAAATTCTTTTCCTTCCGCCCTCCTTTGCAACTTTGCAGGGGTTCGGCCCACTTTTGGGGGTGTCTCCCTCCCCGCAGGTCACGCTTAAGTCCGATACTCCGCCGAGATGGCGAGGGTGGGGAAATTCGAAAGAGTTGCTCATGGCAGTTTGGCGGATTTACCTGGGAGTAAGGCGTACTGAGCTTGATAAGAACGGGGTCCGGGTCGACCTAGTCCCGCCGCCCTGCGTTAGCGCTCCAGCCCCCGCTTCCTCCAGGAGGAGCCCTCGGGGTGGGGGGAAAGAAAACGTCTTCGGGGCGGGGGGCGGGAGAATTTGCTTACGGCTAAGTTAGCCCAGTTCTCAGAGACGGCGGTGCCACTTTCTTGGGGTCGCGTCTGTGCGCTGGTGACATTTTGCGGTTCCACCGGGCGCGTCTCTTGGGAAGCCCAAATTTCGCCCGCACAGAAGAACGGCGAACTTTTTTTCTCTCTGTGTGTGTGATTGTCCCCTCTGTTTGGGATCCCTTCCCTGCTTGACAAATCTTCCTTCCTTCCTTCCTTCCTTCCTTCCTTCCTTCCTTCCTTCCTTCCTTCCTCCCTCCCTCCCTCCCTCCCTCCCTCCCTTCCTTCCTTCCTTCCTTCCTTCCTTCCTTCCTTCCTTCCTTCCTCCCTTCCTTCCTCCCTCTCTCACACTTTGTTTATCACTCTCTTTTACACCATCTCTCAATCTCCTTTTCTTCCTTCCTTCCTTCCTTCCTTCCTTCCTTCCTTCCTTCCTTCCTTCCTTCCTTCCTTTCTTTCTTTCTTTCTTTCTTTCTTTCTTTCTTTCTTTCCTCCTTCCCTCCCTCCCTTCATTCCTCCCTCTCTCACACTTTGTTTATCACTCTCTTTTACACCATCTCTCCATCTCCCTCCCTCCTTCCTTCCTTCCTTCCTTCCTTCCTTCCTTCCTTCCTTCCTTCCTTTCTTTCTTTCTTTCTTTCTTTCTTTCTTTCTTTCTTTCTTTCTTTCTTTCTTTCTTTCTTTCTTCCCTCCCTCCCTCCCTCCCTCACACTTTGTTTCTCACTCTCTTTTACGCCATCTCTCCATCTACTTCCTTCTTTCCTTTCCTGCGCCCAGCCACTAATGGTTGCATTTATTTACATATAGATTCAGCAACCTACACATTCAAAAATAGCCTAGACCACCATGTATTTGATTTGATACAGTAAAATTATGAATATTATTATTATGCTTATAATAAGTCACTACAATAAAAAAAAAGCGTACCGGTTTAAGGATGGTTCGGGAAATGCTTTATTTCAGTCTTCCATTTATTTATTTTTTACTACCCGGTTCTCCTGTTTTTTTCTTTCCAGACCCAGGACAGAAACACGTCCAGGTGCTGAGATATTTTCTCGGGGTTTATCTAATAGTCTCATTGATGAAATAACACCCTTTCCTGCGCCGTTTCTCCCCAGGTTTCAGGCACACATTTGTGGTGAAAAGAACTAAAGAGGAACGGGTTTGCAGCGTTATGCTCCACTGTATAGGAATTAAAGGAATTTTTAAAAGGAGATTTTGAAGGGTGCATTAAAAATAACTGAACTGCCTATCAGAAACGGGCAGCCTGAAACGAAGGAGCGCAGAGTGTTCGCTCTTCCCAAGACTGGTTTTCGCGCACCTGCGCGTTCGTGTGCACAGGCACACACGCGTGTGGCTTCAGCGAGATTTGTTCCCACGCAATCATGTGTTTGGACCTGCCGAAATAAAAAGACTGACGTTCTTTCTCCATTTTCCATTTAGGCCAGCCAGTCGCCTGCCTGGCATCCTGTCATCTATTTCGGGGTACTTCTCTTAGGCGTGACGAGCTGGAGAAATCGCAATACCTTTGTGTGTGTGTGTGTGTGTGTGTGTGTGTGTGTGTGTGTTTGTGATTTTTTAGTGCAACTTCTTCACCTTAAACCACACAAACATCTTACCGAACCTGTTCATTTGGGGTGGGGGGAGAGAGATCTTCATTAACCTTTTCCTAATTTCAGTGAAAAGTTTTTATGCCTCGGTAGAATTCTGCCTTTGATATTTGCGGGGATTAAATAGAGTCGAACCATCAAAAATCTATAAAGTTTATTTGCAGAAATCTGAGTTTCTTACTTTATTGCCTGTTTTTGCACTAGCATTCTCCAGTTGTCTTTCAGATGCAATTCTGGGATCATCCCCATTGAATTCGGTGGGACTTATTCCTGAGAAAACGGACTTGAATTCTCTCCATCCTGCAGAAAGTCTTCAAGTGAGCGAGGTTTCAATATTTTGGAGGCTGGTCTTGCTTTGATCTTCTCCAAAATCTGTTTTAAAATGAATTTCAACCAACAAAATGAGCTACTGTAATCTGAATTCAAGACAGCTCTCAAATTAATTAATCCTAGTCCCTGCTTTACCCACACTGGGGAGGAGATAAATTTAACAAGTTATCATTTAATTAAGATAATTTTCTCCCTCCCCAGCTGTGGTGCTGATAGATTTAGTTTATTTCGATTAAGCATCCGAGTGAAGGAGGAGAGTTCCTTGTTCCTTTCAAATCGAACATTATGGAGCGAATTAAAGTTCAGATCTGCAGATTTAGTTCGAAGTGAACTAAACTTTCTGAAAGAGAGAGAGAGAGAGAGAGAGAGAGAGAGAGAGAGAGAGAGAGAGAGAGAGGGAGAGAGAGAGAGAGAGAGAGAGAGAGAGAGAGAGAGATGATTGTTATAATTGGCACGACTTTTATGTTAGCATTCGAAACTAATTCAAAATTCTCCTACTGAAACAGGGGAACTGTTCTACACTGGTGTTTTCTGCATAAAATGAGTTTGGAATTAGGAAGGTTGTTTGAAGCAGATTATACATTTATCTGTCTTCTGCTTCCAAGCACCCGTTTCAGTTCTGATTATTCCAAATTTAGTTTGGAAGGCTACTCTGGACTTCATTTTGAAGCAGAAAAGATTCTGTTGTAATTAATGGAAAAGCCTTCCTTCCTTCCTTCCTTCCTTCCTTCCTTCCTTCCTTCCTTCCTTCCTTCCTTCCTTCCTTCCTAACCAACGATAATAATAGCAATAATATCTGCCTCTCCCAGGTTCTTGAGAAGGATTTGATAAGTGGATAAAAATGCCAAATTCAGTCTCAATGTTTGGTTGATTGTGCAAACAACAACAATAATATTGTCTGAGTAAGAATGTGGACTCTCTCTTTCTCTCAGTCTTTCCCCCTCCTCCTCCTCCTCCTCCTCCTCCTCCTCCTCCTCCTCCTCCTCCTCCTCTTCTTCTTCTTCTTCTTCTTCTTCTTCTTCTTCTTCTTCTTCTTCTTCTCCTCCTCCTCCTCCTCCTCCTCCTCCTCCTCCTCTTCTCCTTCTTCTTCTTCTTCTTCTTCCTTCTCCTCCTCCTCCTCCTCCTCCTCCTCCTCCTCCTCCTCCTCCTCCTCCTCTCTTCTTCTTCTTCTTCTTCTTCTTCTTCTTCTTCTTCTTCTTCTTCCTCCTCCTCCTCCTCCTCCTCCTCCTCCTCCTCCTCCTCCTCTTCTTCTTCTTCTTCTTCTTCTTCTTCTTCTTCTTCTTCTTCTTCTTCTTCTTTTCTCTCTCTCTCACATGTCTCTGGAAGGTTGAACTTGTGGAGGGTTTTGCTTTGTGCTGGGCTCCAGATTTCAAAATCTGGTGAGATAAAGTGAGCCAGGTGTCCTCTCATCCTCTGGATGCCCAGTTCTCATTATCCTAGATAACCTGGCAAAATGGGCAGGGGAGTTGGGTGCTAATACAGATGGAAGTGGAGAATTATCTATGACTTGAGGTACACTGACTTGGAAAACTTTCAGTCCATCACATTTGAAAAAAAGTCCTTCTGGGTGTTTCTAGCTTCATTTTGTTTTGTTTTCGAGAGGACCACATTCCACAAAGCTCTTTTCCCCCCTTAAATAAAACCTCTAAAATCCTGATTTGGAGAAGTAGAGGCACCACAATTCCAAACTCTAAATTAATTTTTCTGTGCAGAATCCCTGGCCCTTCTTTGAATATACCAATCCTACATCTTGGGGTGGGTGGGTGGGTTAGCATTCTCTGGAGCTCAACAGAACATGCTCCTGGGCAGCAGTGCAATGAATTATCATTTTTTAATACACAGTCTAGTATGTTGTCTTTCCGGAATAAATGATCCCCTCCAGGCAGTTCAAGCTAATGAGCAAAATTATCCAAAGAAATGTTGCCAACACCAGACACAAAACTATTCAAATCCCTGCAACCAAAAGAACGCCTGCACTAAAACTCGTAAATTTAAAGTGGAAAACAACAATTCCGCTTAGTGGTCCCATAGTTCGTATATAATATGTTTTACCGTCTCGTGCAAAGCCTCAACAAATAAGAGATGTTAATGGAGGGTTCTCTTTTTTTTTTTTATAATGCCAATTTTGCAATGTTGTTTGATCTACACCCTGATTTAAGCCGTGATCTTGGCCCAAATATTTTTCAGGATGTGTATTATGGAAGGATACAAATTGTGGGAGGTTTTCAAGGAAAGATTGGACAAACATATGTCCAAGATGGTATGAGGATTCCTGCTTTGGGGCACCTGCAAAGTACTTCCCAATCTATGAAATCCTTAACTATGTCATACAGAACTTATTACATATGTGAGATATGCTATAGAGAGACTATATCCTCCAGCTTTTAGGATATAATTCCTTCACATATGTGGAGGAATCCAATTTCTAAGTTATTGTTCTTCAGCCTCCTCAACTCTAAGATGTGTGGACTTCAACTCCCAAAATTCATGGCTGGCTGGGAATTTTGGGAATCAATTCCCACATATTTTAAAGTTCCTGAGGTTGAAAACCTAACTCTAACCCCAACCCCAACCCTAACCTTAGCCCTAGCCCTAGCTTTAACACCTAAACCTAACCCCTAACACCAATGCTAGCCCTAGCTCTAACACCTAACTCTAACCCCTAACCCGTAACTCTAACCTTTAACCCCTAACCTGTAACTTATAACCTGTAACCCCTAACCTCTATCTGTAACCCTAACCTCTAACCCTAACCCTAACCCCTAACCCCTAACCCTAACCCTAGCCCTAATTCTAACCCCTAACCCTAACCCTAGCCCTAGCCCTAATTCTAACCCCTAACTGTAACCCTAATCCTAACCCTAAACTCTAACTGTAACCCCTAACTCTAACTCTAACTCTAACTCTAACTCTAACTCTAACCCTAACTCCTAATCCTTAACTCCTAACCGTAACCATAACTCTAACCCCAAACTATAATGGAACTTTTGGTTTTGCCTTAGTAAGGATATGAATGGGGCTACCTTGGCTTATCTACAACCATGGTTTTGTTTGATGAATCACCCAGCCAATTTCAACCAGCATGCACAGGATGGGATTGAATATGGAGATTCCTACCTAGCACGATGGTAATCCTAAATAAGCAAAGAATACCTTCATTTCATTAAGCTGCTGAGGCTTCCTCTTGAGTAAATCAGGCTCATAGTTCTGGAAGCTGCAGCTCACCTCATCTTTGCACAGCATTACATGAGCCACTCAACCTTAGCTAAAATCCTGTAAGATGGACATAAAAGGATTGTCCCACCTTGCAGAGATGTTGAAAAAGTCCCAAATGCCTGCCAACAAACTTCTCCAAATGAGCTGGATTGCAAATCCTAAAATTCCTAGTTTACATTCCCAGAGACTGCAAGTGTTGAAGTTGGGGCATTAGGATTCTTCCAGCCAGACTGTTGTTTGATAGACTCAGCCTTCCTAGCGATGCCTAAAGTTGGCTTCTCTTGCCCCATCCAACCACAGCATTGCTTATCAGACACTGGCTTAGTTAACTTTGCTGGTACCATGAATCCCCAGCTAACTATCCCAGCAGACTTTGGAGCCTCACTCTTCTTCTTGGAAAAAGCAATTCATACATGAATAAGCTTTGGGCCTTTTCAAAAAAAATACTTTCCCCTTTCTTTATGACATGTGAGAGTCCCTTCCTTCTTTCCTTCCTTCTCTCCCTCCCTCCCTCCCTCCCTCCCTTGATCTTATTTTCTCTTTCATTCTCTTTTACACTATCTCTCAATCTCTTCCCTCCCTCCCTCCCTCTCTCCCTTGCTCTTATTTTCTCTCTTATATATCATCTCTTTTATATCATCTCTCAATCTCCTTCCTTCCTTCCTTCCTTCCTTCCTTCCTTCCTTCCTTCCTTCCTTCCTTCCTTCCTTCCTTCCTTCCTTGGGTCAGTGCTAAATAAATTTCCCAGCATGTATTAAAGGAAGATTGTATTTTATCAACAGCTGACGGAGGCTGCCATCTGATCCTTTGTCCTTGCTCTTAGAGTATTATATTTATTTAACCTACTGGGGGGCCGCGATTGGAAGCTGTTTCTCCTGCTGGCAGGAGCTGCTGCATTACACACTGCCCCAGGTATCCCCATTGATTTGTTCCCACCCCAAAGTCTTTGGATCATAATTTAACACAGCAGCAGTTCTTATAAGGGTTGAAGTGTGCGGGCACGTAAATAGGTTGAGGGTCTGAAGCCGGGAGGAATTCAAAACATTGGGCCCATCTGCAGCTTGCAACCTGTCTTTTTACTGCTTAAATCCTAATTTTTTAACCATATGTTAAGACAAAAATCATACTTTTCTTTCAACCACACACACAGAAGATGGCTCTGTTCCTAGGACTAGACATATACAAATAACATTCAATTTGATGAGGCTTAAAAGAAGCAACCAGAACTTGGCTAATAGAAGGTCTATCAGAATGCGGGGACACAAGTAGAGAATACTGAGAAGAGTCACAAAATAAGGTTATCATTGACCTACCTATTTTTAAACATAAAACAACAAAAAAAATCTCTGTTGAATCCAGCCAGCTTCCTTTCACAGAGACAACTCTCCTCAAACCCTGTAAGAAATGAAAAAAAAAAGGGAGTGAAATAAAACCAGTATTTTGACTTCAGCAATTCACGTTTGGTGAATTGGTTTGTAGAAGGACAGCTGACTTTAACTGGTGTGGTTAAAGAGGTTGTACGAATCTAACCATTGTTTTGAATATAGAAGTTTATGATGACCTGCTGAATGGATTAACAATTGGAGACAAAATCTTTGTGGTAGGAGCTGTCCAGCAAATGCTTCCAGCATAAATCTTTCTAGTCAAAGTTCTCAGAGTTGAAGGTCTGAGAGCCGAATTCTACAGGTGGAGAATTGGAAGATATTCTACTGATTCTATCAGATAGCTAACTGGATAATGGACTTTTGGGAATCCACTACTGCAAGACGTGGCAATGACCACTAACCTGGATAGGTTTAAAAGGAAATTAGACACATTCATGAAAGTCTATAGAGAGTTGATTTTACCACTGACAGGGATGGTAGACTCCCAATATCAATTACCGGTGGACAATGGTGAGAGAGCCATGTTTGCACCTTCTGCTTGCCAATATCTTGCGCTCATCTGATTGACAATCAGAGAAATGAAAAGCTGGAATAAGATGTCCTTGACCTGAATCAGCAGGGATGGTTCATGTGGATGAAGTTGTTTCCCTCTGAAAATGTGACTTTCCAGCAAAAAAGCCAACATTGAATGTGGTAAACACAACAGCAAGGAGAGGTTAGTTCCTCTTATCTTGTGTCCTTCCTTTGGATACCTTGGTTTGGTCTTCCAATATCTTTTTAAAAAAGATTTTTATTGATTTTTTCCCATACACTCAATAGTATTTATTCAACAAACAAACGTGCTGTCTGAGTTTACATTCGCTAATACATATTACGGTAAGTTCCCAATCCTTTATTCTTTCCTCTAGTCATCGATAAAATAAGTCCCAAGTTTGATAATATTCTGTTTCTTCTTTTTTTCAGCCTCAGAATCAGTCTATCCATCTCTGGCCATTCTAGTATTTTTTAAAATTATTTCTTCATCTGATGGTATTTCTTCATTTTTCCAATACTGCGCAAATATAGTTCTTGCCGCTGTTGTAACGTGCAAAGTCAAATATATGCTTTGTTTATCAGTCTTTTCTGGCATTATACCTAATTTAAAAAGTTCAGGTTTTATCATTGTGATGCTGCTGATTATCAAGCCTTCTGGTCTTTCCTGGACTTTGGTGACAAAGCAAGGTCACGATAGGAGAGAATATATCTGTGGGTCAGTGTGGAGTCCTTTGTGCTCTCCGAACTTGGTTCTGCTTGCAGATGTTTCATTATCTAGCTAGGTAACATCATTAACACTGATGATGGTATCTAATTGGGTAATGACACATCTGCAAACAACCAGCCAAGCTTAGAGAGCATCACGGATCGCCATGCATGGTCAGTTGTGAAGAATTGCTTACAAGCATTTCTTTTCAGCACCTTTACCTGAATGTGGACAAGACCAATATAGTATTTTGTTTTTTGTGGCCTCTGAGTTCTTCCCATCCACTCCTGAGTCTCCCATCTATTTTTATCCAAGGCTTCCAGATTCCTCTGTTTCACTGGATAAATATTGAAAGGATCTGGGTTAGGTTTCTGATTGGGGAAACTTTTACAATTGTTGATGTTGGCTAATCAGGTTTTCCCTCAAGCTTACGTTACTATAGTGATCTTCTGGCACCTACACCAGTTACCTTTGTTTGCCTCCTGATATTTATCTGGTGCAGTGCAATCTTGACCATTCTGGATCTTTCACATCAGTCTGACGCTGTAATACAGCTTAGGGCTCTTCGCTGGCTTTCTAATTAAGTGAACACCCATTTATAGACTGCTAACTCCAAAGGCTATTCCCAGTACCAAATCTACCTTATCTTCCCTACAATCTTGTTTGTTCTGTATATCCCTCTGAACCAGGGGTCTCTTTTCATTTCAGGGTCACGATCTCCAAGTTCTGATCCTGGAATCAGCTGTCATCCTCCATCTCTGTAGAGATTTGATGGCCTGTGCAAAAAGTTCAGTTAGGGGGGTTGGGGTCTGGCTGTTCTGCCCTGTTCTTGTTAGCTGACAGCTCCAAAATTAACACTTGTCTACATTATTATGAAGGTTTACTGTTTGGACACCACCCAGGGTCCATGGCAGTTGGTCAGCGAATAAATGCAAATGAATGAACGAATCAATTAACAGATACTGCATACATTAAAAACATTGTTTTTTTAAAAATATATTGTTGTGTCGATCATTTGAGTCTTAATTAATACTTGTTTTAGGTAATTCTTTATTAGTAGACTTTTTCACACATAATAACAGAATATCAGAGCTGGAAGGGATTTTGGAGGTCTTCTAGTCCAGCCCCTCCTCAAGCAGGAGACCCTATACCATTCCAGACAAGTGGCTGTCCAGTCTCTCCTTAAAGGTCTCCAGTGATGGAACATCTACCACTTCTGAAGGGAAGCTGTTCCACTGATTAATTGTCCTCACTGTTAGGAAATTTCTCCTTAATTCCAGGTTGCTTCTCTCCTTGATTAGTTTTCATCCATTGTTTCTTCTTTTGTCTTCTTGTGCTTCGGAAAATAGGTTGACCCCCTTCGTTTTTGTGGCAGCCCGTCAAATATTGGAACATGGTGATCATGTCATCCCTAGAGTAAAGGTAAAGGTAAAGGTTCCCCCGCACATGCATGCTAGTCGTTTCCGACTCTAGGGGCCGGTGCTCATCTCCGTTTCAAAGCTGAAGAGCCAGCGCTTGTCCGAGGACGTCTCCGTGGTCATGTGGCCGGCATGACTATACGCCAAAGGCACACGGAACGCTGTTACCTTCCCATCGTAGTGGTAGTACCCTAGAGTAGACAGACCCAATTCCCACAACCATTCTTCATATATTTTAGCCTCCAGCCCCCTAATCATCTTCATTGCTCTTCTTTGCATGCTTTCCAGAGTCTCTACACCTTTTTTATATATATATATATATCGTGGGGACCAAAACTGGATCCAGTATTCTGCTGTAGGTATAGTCTTAGTAAGGCTTTATAGAGTGCTACTAACACTTCACGTGATCTTGATTCTATCATGATCACATGAAATATTAGCACCCTTTCCAAAGATGATAAGCCATGCATGCCAAATTAGGAAAAAATAAAGAGAAAATGCGGCAAGAAAAAGTGTAAAAAAAAAAGAAAAACTAAAGAAAAGAAAATTAAAAAAGAAAATACAAAAGACAGAAAGCATTAAAAAATAATATAAATAAAGGATAGGATTCTGATTTCTCTCTCGGCCATTAGACCCACAGTTATAATCAAACAACTCTACAATTCCCTCGTAATTCCCTCCTTTCTATCACCGATCCCCTACACCAATTTAACACAAAATAATTTTCTTTCTCACAGAAAAAGTCCATAAGGGGTTTTCCTTATGACAGCATCCCTGATATGTTGACTGGATTGTGAACGAAGGGTGATTTGTAATTTGGTAGTTTTCTTGTGTGGAACACCTCTGTAAAGCAACATTTTTGTTGCTGTTTGCTTGCCTTCTTCTTGGCCATTGTACAGTGCTGGTCAAGTGGTTTGAAATGGGACACACCTCCCTCTAACACTATTAAGACAACTAGGGCTCTTCAGATTTCTTGACAAGTTCTGTTTGCTTTTGTATGATAGAACCAAAGGACCCAAAAGTTGGCAGCATCATGTGGTAGAAAATATTTAGCCTGGGAAAAGCAACGGTTGAGAGGCCCTTTTGAAAGTGGCTGGATCTGTTTGAGATTCTTCTGTCTGATTTGCTGGATGGATTTTCTTTTGCATCTTTCCTACGCTTTGAAGATTGAGAGTTGTGCTTGTCCCCAGCCCCCAGCCCTCCATCCTTTAAACCTGTATACATTGAGTTGTGTATTCCTTTGGTTAATTAATATCCCTTTTCCTTTCAGGGTTTTCTTTTTTAAAAAAAATTGTGGGTTTTTTTGCATTTTATATGTTAGTAATCAGCTGCCTCGAGTAGTGTATACATCGGGGAAGTGTATACATCGGGACGTGGTGGCTCAGTGGGTTAGGACGCTGAGCTTGTCGATCAGAAGGTCGGCAGTTTGGCGGGTCGAATCCCGAGTGCCGCGTAACAGAGTGAGCGCCTGTTACTCATCCCAGCTTCTGCCAACCTAGCAGTTCGAAAGCACGTAAAAATGCAAGTAGAAAAATAGGGACCATCGCGGTGGGAAGGTAACAGCGTTCCGTGCGCCTTTGGCGTCTAGTCATGCCGGCCACATGACCACGGAGACGTCCTCAGACAAGCGCTGGCTCTTCGGCTTTGAAACGGAGATGAGCACCAGCCCCTAGAGTTGGAAACGACTAGCACGCATGTGCGGGGGAACCTTTACCTTTACCTTTAATCAGCTGCCTCGAGTAGTGTATACATCGGGGAAGAATCCTTAAATTCATAAATGAAGAAAGAGAGTTCCTTCATCCTGGGGAGAGTACAGTTCCCGACTTACGAGCACAGTTGAGGCCCAAATTTCCGTTGTTAAGTCAGACACGGGTTAAGTGAGCTTTGACCCATTTTATGACCTTTCTGGCCACCGTAATTGTTAAGCGAATCCCTGCAATTGTTACGTTAGTAGCAAGGTTGTTCAATGAATTTGGCTTCCCCATTTGATTTCACTTGTCAGAAGGTCGCCAAAGGTGAACACAGGACCTCAAGAGACTGAAACGGTCGTAAAGGTGAGTCAATTGCCAAGCCTCTGAATTTTGATCGTGTGAGCACAGGGACGGTGCAAGGGTCATAAATGGTTATGAGTTACTTTGCAACTTTGAATGGTCAGTCAAAGATTACCTGTGTGTTTGATAGAGCCTCATGTCAGTATGTAACACACGGGGGATGATGGCAAGAGAGTCAGTTTGGTGTAGAGCAGGGGTCAGCAACCTGAAACAGGGAAAGAGCCACTCGGAACCGGTTCCCTCACAAAAGGAAAAAGTGGGGAAAAAATGTGTGCGCATGCGCGTACATGCGCGCATGCGCAGAACAGGGTTTGACTGAAGAGTGGAGCCAAGGCGAGATATGCACCTACCCTGCATATTTGAATTGATTGGTTGAACTTTTTTAGTCCCACTTTTTTTTGGGGGGGACTGCACATGGCAGAGGACTGGGAGCCGCAGGAGACGGCTGAAAGAGCCGCATGCGGCTCCGGAGCCACGGGTTGCAGACTTGTGGTGTAGAGGTTAAGGCAGAAAACCAGGCATCCTCCAGTACTAGTCCTTCTTCCTTAGGGACAAAGTCATGTGGGTGACCTTGGGTGAGTCATGCCCTCTCAGCCCTAAGAGGGAGGCAATGGCAAACTCTCCCAAAAATCTTGCAGGAAAATTTGCAGGGATTTGTCCAAGAAGCTGCCCTGAATCAACAATCACTTGAAGGCAAAAAAAAGGGGTGTGAGGTGGGGGAAAAGAGGGGTATTGTTTATAACATTCAAGATTTTTTTTCAGAATTGTTTGACATTTACGATTATTTTCTGTCTATTTTAATTGTGTCTTTTTTTGTCTGTCTTCTTTTCTCTTCTTTCTTTTTCACGCTTATTTTGCTATATTTTTGCTTTCCTTGAATGTATTTCTTATCATCGACGTAAATATTCATACAAATTTCTTAAAACAGATATTAATACCGTTCAAGGACTTGGGGTTCCTTCCTTCCTTCCTTCCTTCCTTCCTTCCTTCCTTCCTTCCTTCCTTCCTTCCTTCCTTCCTTCCTCCCTCCCTCCCTCCCTCCCTTCCTTCCTTCCTTCCTTCCTTCCTTCTTCTCTCCTTTCTTTCTTTCTTTCTTTCTTTCTTTCTTTCTTTCTTTCTTTCTTTCTTTCTTTCTTTTTCTTTCCTCCTTCCCTCCCTCCCTTCATTCCTCCCTCTCTCACACTTTGTTTCTCACTCTCTTTTACACCATCTCTCAATCTCCTTCCTTCCTTCCTTCCTTCCTTCCTTCCTTCCTTCCTTCCTTCCTCCCTCCCTCCCTCCCTCCCTCCCTCCCTCCCTTCCTTCCTTCCTTCTTCTCTCCTTTCTTTCTTTCTTTCTTTCTTTCTTTCTTTCTTTCTTTCTTTCTTTCTTTCTTTCTTTCTTTCTTTCTTTCTTTCTTTCTTTCTTTCTTTCTTTTTCTTTCCTCCTTCCCTCCCTCCCTTCATTCCTCCCTCTCTCACACTTTGTTTCTCACTCTCTTTTACACCATCTCTCAATCTCCTTCCTTCCTTCCTTCCTTCCTTCCTTCCTCTGCTCTATTTTGTTTTAAGGAGTGGAAATGATATTCTGCAAATTGTACCATAATCTTTCACCTGCTCAAACAGATGGAATAAAGACATCCGTGTTTGAAAATCTATTTTCTGGTGTTTTATTCATTTGCTTGTTTGGGGCTGGGGGAGATTTATGGAAGAACTTCTGAAGTGTGAAGGGGAGGGGGCTTTTAAGTTGACCGGCAAAAGGTAAGCTGCATAAACAAAGACAGACAATAGCCTGTGGTTTTCTAACATACGCTGCCTTTTCACCTTGCCACATCAAACCCTTTCCTCCTTATCTGTAGGCCGCCAAACTTTCCTACCCTTTTCTAATCTTTGCCGTTTTCTTTTTCAGAACCTGGGAGTGTGTGGAACAAGCAAGCAAGAATATGCTGAAGGAAATCAGGAGGAAAGGATCAAAGAACGAGTACCTCCCATAGTATGCCATGAAATCAATCAGAATTTGTGACCGCCATGGTAGGGAAAGATAACTGCCTTAGTTTTCTTTCCTCTCCAGCAAAACAATTCCTGGTTCTACTTGAGGCTTTCAAAGAAAGATCTAATTCTCTTCTCCCCCCCCCCACTCCTCCCCCAGTACATACTTGGAAAACACAAAGCACCACGTTCTCTTTAGATTTGTTTGTGTTTCATCTTTCCTGGAGAAAGCTCCTTTGTTCTGTCTTCACTATCGTAATCATAGCGACTTCAGAGTCCAGTGTGGGCACGGGAAATCCCAGAAGAACAGTGAAAACTTCTCCTAGCAGGGGTAAAAAAAAAAAAAGATCAAGCAGCATTTTTTATTTTAATTTAATTTTGTAAAGAACATTCTCTTGGGGAAAGTCAAACTCATTTGCCCAACTTTTCTTCCCCAACTTTGGCTCTTTAAATTAAAACACACACAAACACACACACACACACACACACACACACCCCTCTCTTCCCATAGTCATACCTTCACAGTCTCTGTTTCTAAAGCACACATTTTGACCAACATTCTTATTAGTCTGACTTAGTGTAACCAGGAAAATCAGATAATGATCCCGAGAGATTAAATTCTAATGCATGTTTCTTTCTATTCTTTTTTTTAAGAGTTAGAAGTGATTAGAGTCTAACTATGGTGATGTTTGCTTCTGACTTGCAAAGTTTGTTCAACCACATTAAGATGGAGAGAGTAATGGATTTATTTAGATAAGGCAAAGTGCCGCTTGCTTTTCCCCAATCACAAAGCAAGGTCAAACATGCGATAAGGCTTGACACTTTCCTTCTATTTTTCACACACTTGAAAGCCAGCTCCACAACACAAGAGACAGGGAAGTCAACATGAAAATACATCCATAATGACTGAAGGAATAATAAGTCTCTTAACATCAATGACTCTTCGTGCTTGTTTAGTCAAGACTTAAAAAAAATCCACCGAGGAGTATTTCTTATAAGTTAATTAAAAACACACAGTTATCCAATATTAGGCATTGTTACAGGCTTCTGTTTAAATCTGGTCTAAATCAGTTTCCCAGAGATGGGTAGCATAAACTTAAACAAATAAATTGTATTCATTCTTATATTGAATGTATCTATTTATTACTCAGTCACTCAATCACTGAATCATCTCCTTAGAATATCCATCGATCATTGATCCATTGATCCATTGATCCATCCATTGATCTTTCCATCGATCGATTGATCAATCCATCCATTGATTGATCGATCCATTGATTGATCGATCCATTGATTGATTGATTGATTGATTGATCGATCCATCCATCCATCCATCCATCCATCCATCCATCCATCCATCCATCCATCCATCCATCTCTATCTAGTACAGAAGAAAGGAACAAACGATCAAAGATGGACTTGGACAAAGAACTAATGCCTCTGGTATATAGTGAGAAAGAAACATATATACTGGTGAAAACATATGCTCTACCAATGAGCAACTGTCCTTCCACAAAGGGCCAGTACAGAACATCAGATGTTGCCACATAATATCAGGTTCCTGATTGATTTGCTTCAGCATTACACATATTTTTTATTGTGCGCCACTACTTTCCTTGTGACATAGCAGCAGGAACTTATTACTAATCTGACATTTTAGCTACTCAGGGCTAAGTTCTCACGGAGAGATGAAATAAAACTCAAATAGAGTAGAAGTTTCTAAAACAGCAGGCCACTTAGAAAAATATTAACTGCTAGAATTCAAAGAGCAGGATGCCGCTGAGTACTTCTGGGTAAGTATTCTAGCATATAAAATGCTCTTCTCTAGCTACCCCTTTAACCTCTGAGTAACTGTCTACAGATGTCTCCACATGCAATCCTAGAGGCACACCTCACTGAATATATGATAGATAGAGGTAGTCCTTGGCTTATGACCACAACTGAGCTCCAAATTTCTGTTGTTAAGTGAGACAGTTGTTAACTGAGTTTTACCCCATTTTACGACTTTTCTTGCCCCAGCTGTTAAGTGAATCACTGTCATTGCTAAGGTAGTAACGCGGATGCTAAGTGAGTCTGGCTTCCCAATAATGTTGCTTGTCAGAAAGTTGCAAAAAGGGGTCACATGAACTCGGGACAGTGCGACCGTCATAAATGTGAGTCAGTTGCCAAGCATCCAAATTTTGATCATGTGACCCTGAGGATGCTGCCATGGTCCTAAGTGTGAAAAACGGTCATTAAGTCACTTTTTTCAGTGCCGTTGTACCTTCGGACAGTCACTAAACAACCTGTTGTAAGTCGAGGACTGCCTGTGTTCCACTTTTCATTTTTTTTGTTCTCTTTTGGTGTTTTATTAAGTTTGATCACACAGACCAGTTTTAAAATGGACATTTCTTGATAATTCCCATCCATACAAGAGCTGGTAGGTCATTACCAGAAAGCTCAAGTTTTTTTGGGGAAAAACCCAAACCATTGTATATATCATACAGATTTCAAATGACAGGAATATGTAGCTGGATAATATGTTTGTATTTCTTCCCATATGCTTGATAATTCACTTTCACTTCACTCCCCATCCCCAACTTTCATTGCTTCCATTTTAATAATCTCTATCAATATTGGGGGTTTTTTTATCAGATGTTAATGTCAACTAGGGATTAATGTGCATTAATTGAATTTACTGTATTTCTTTTAATGATCACACAAGGATTTGATATTAATACTGACGAACCTAATAAAACTGCTCGGTGTTAGTTGAATTTTCTCAACATCTTGCAATAATTTATTAGAAAAATGAATTAATTTCATTACTGTCGCCTGATTATTATTATTATTTTTAAAAAAATAACAATGTAGGCAAGGCTAATTGCAAATTGAATTTCTTTTATGAGTTGTTGGAAAACGAAAGCCAGCATCTTGTGTGTGTGTGTGTGTGTGTGTCTCTGTGGGTGTGTGTCTGTGTGTGTGCACGTGTATATATATATATATATCCTATTTGGAAAAAAAAATCCAACAGTATGGGTACTAGCTATCTTAATTGCATAGCAATTGCATTTAGGCTTACACACCACCCCTTAGTACTTTATAGTACTCTCTGGGTGGTTTACAATGTAGAGCATTATTTCCATATTGCCCCCACAATCTGGGTCCTCATTTTAGTGACCTTGGAGGATGGAAGGCTGAGTCAAATTTGAGCTCTGTCAGGATCAAACTCTGTGGGCAGAGTTTGCCCGCAATACTGCACTTTAACCAGAGCTCCTATCCTAAGGGTTTGCACCTGGGATATTAGTTTAAGCATCGTTCCCACAGGCAGGATCTGGAACTCTGAGAAACAAATGGACAATATCAGTGGGATGAGAATATCGAAGCATCTTCTGTCCTCCAGTGAATATTAACTTGCAATGTCTATGGGGATTCTCAGTCATCCAGGTCATGCTTGTCCCAAAGGTGCTTCTTCAAAAGGCAACTGGACTTTGTTTTTCCTTGAAGACATTTCGCTTGTCATCCAAGACGCTTCTTCAGTTCTGACTGAATGGTGGGGGATAGAAGGATACCCTGAAGGCACAGATGAACCTCCAAGTACTTACTTTATTAAATTTGTATACCGCCCTTCTCCCGAAGGACTCAGGGCGGTTAACAGGGCATATATAAATAACAATACAAAAATTAAAAAGGAATTAAACAAGTGCCCAATTAAAAATTTCAATAACAATAAAAGACCCATTAAAAACCCTAAAGTTCCCCATCAGGCCAGACCAACTAGTTCAAATAAGTGGGTCTTCAGACCGCGCCGGAAGGAGCGAAGGTCCGATGCCATCTGGAGCTCAACCGGCAGTTGGTTCCATAGCGCCGGAGCGCCCTCAGAGAAGGCCCTCCTCCTGGGGGCCACCAGTCGACATTCCCTGACCGGAGGCACCCTGAGGAGGCCCTTTCTGTGGGAATGGACAGGGCGGAGGGGAGTTGACGCCAGCAGCAGGTGGTCCTCAAGGTACCCCGTACCCATGCCATGTAAGGACTTGAAGATCATAACCAAAACCTTGAATCTCACCCGGAAGACAACTGGTAACCAATGTAGCTCGCGGAGCAAAGGTGTAATATGGGAGTACCGGGAAACTCCCAAGACAACTCTCGCGGCCGCATTCTGTACCAGTTGGAGCCTCCGAGTGGTCTTCAAGGGAAGCCCAATGTAAAGAGCATTGCAGTAGTCCAAGTAGCATCAACAAATATCAGGAAGAGTGCTAAGGAATATAAAGCAATATAAATCCTTCCACCCTCCACCATTCAGTCAGAATAGAGAAGCTTCCTGGATGAGAAGTGAAACATCTTCAACGAAAAACAAAGTCCAGTTGCCTTTTGAAAAAAAAAGCACCTTTAGGATTAACTTGCCATGGTACATCTAGCAGGCCCTGGAATATAGAGTAGGAGACATTTCAGTCTAGGGGAAAGAGAAAACATGAATAAGATCCACAGCCACTTTCATTATTCTAAGTATAAGTTGAGCAGGAGACTCAACTTTGACAGACTTTCAAGATTCTATTACATTATCCTACTGTGAAGTAATGTAGTCTGTATTTCCAAGAGAAAAGGTGTGCATTCCGGAGGAGCATGAGACAACTCAGTTCAGATAATTTGCATGAGAGAAAGAGGGTAAAGATGGCATCTCCCTAATACTTCCCAGAGTATATGCTTTATAGGTATGGTAGTGTGCTTTAGTTTGGCACAATTCTGTCTATAGGTGAGGAACAATGAATAAATCTGCTTGAAGAATCACAACGGATCTTTCTTGATTTTTGGAACCTGAGATCTACTAGCAATGAAGATGTTTCCTGGTTGAATTCCTTTGATCCAGGGTGGATCAAAGTGGAATTACACTCTAGTCATCTGTTTAATCTATGGTACTGAAAAATCTAAAGATTCATGATGACAATAAATAGTGTTGGCTCAAATCATGGAGCCATGTAGGCGCTTAAGCTCCATTGTAGAATGAAATAATATCAACTATATGATGAACAATCGAGGGAACTCGATATGGCTTATCTAACGAAGAGATGGACTAGGGGGTGATATGATACTAGTCCTCCAGTAATTTTGTGCATGATTAGGGGTAGAGTCATGCTAGTCACATGACCCCAGACATGTCTTTGGACAACACTGGCTCCCTTGACTAAGAAATGGAGATGTGCAGCATCCCCTAGAGTCAGACATGACTGGACAAGGGAAACATTTACCTTTTTACATTAACAGAATCTTTCAAGTATGACAGTACAGTTTTATCACTGTCACCTTTACAAATTGAGAAACTAGGGAAGGTTTATTCTGAGCCTCATGCCCAGTGGTGGGATTCAGCAGGTTCACAATGGTTCGGCAGAACCGGTAGCTAAATTTTGCTGAGTTTGGAGAACCAGCTGAATGCACACTGCTTCTGGAAGTCCGTTCTAGGCCTCAGAGGCCTGGAGGAGGCCTCTCCAGCATAGAACGGCCCACCAGAAGTGCATGGATACCACTTCCAGAAGTCCGTTCTAGGCCTTGGAGGCCCAGGCCTGCATCCAATAAGAGAACCGATGGTTCAGGTATTTGAATCCCACCACTGCTCATACTCCAACCACTATCCAGCTGTGGATGATGCAGTCCCTTATCTGACCTTTCCCTCCTCATCCCATCTCCCAGGGTTTTTCAGACATCCCATTAGATCACTACAATATAAAAAAAGATGTTGAGACACTGGAAAGATGGCAGAGAAGAGCAACAAGGATGGGACCTAGAGTCTAAAGCATACAAAGAACAGCTGCAGGAATTGGGTACGTCTAGTCTAGTGAAAGAAGGGACGCGGTGGCTCAGTGGGTTAGGATGCTGAGCTTGTCGATCAGAAGGTCGGCAGTTTGGCGGGTCGAATCCCAAGTGCCGTGTAGCAGAGTGAGCGTCTGTTACTCGTCCCAGCTTCTGCCAACCTAGCAGTTCGAAAGCACGTAAAAATGCAAGTAGAAAAATAAGGACCACTACGGTGGGAAGGTAACAGCGTTCCATGTGCCTTTGGCGTCTAGTCATGCCGGCCACATGACCACGGAGACGTCCTCGGACAAGCGCTGGCTCTTTGGCTTTGAAACGGAGATGAGCACCGGCCCCTAGAGTCGGAAACGATTAGCATGCATGTGCGGGGGAAACTTTACCTTTACCTAGTCTCGTGAAAAGAAGAACTAGAGGTCACATGACAGCACTGTTCCAATATTTGAGAGGCTGCCACAAAGAAGAGGGGGTCAACCTATTTTCCAAAGTACCAGAAGGCAAGACAAGAAGCAACACATGGAAACTAATCAAAGAGACAAGCAGTCTAGAACTATGGAGAAATTTCCTGACAATGAGAACAATTAATCAGTGGAACGGCTTGCCTTCAGAAGTTGTGGGTGCTCCAACACTGGAAGCTTTTAAGAAAGAGACTGGACAGCATTTCTCTGAAATGGTATAGGGTCTCCTGCTCTAGCAGTGGGTTGACAAGAAGACCTCCAAGGTCCCTGCCAACTCTCTTGTTTTATGTTCTACGTTCTAGATTCCTTGCTTCAAATTCAGCATCCCAGCAAGAGTTAACCATGAAACATTGCATCATCTTGAAGCCCTCCTTGCTCTCTTTACCCAGCACACCATAATAAAAGATCAAGAGTTCCTGCTTATTATCTTATTCTTTTTTCCCCCCCAGCCCCCACGTGTTTTACTAGGCATGGGTCAGACCAGCTATGGATTAACAGTGTGATCAATAGGAGGTTTGCTGTTTCTCTCTCTCTCCCTCTCTCCCTCTCTCTCTCTCTGTGCAGGAGAAAATGAACTGAAAATGCAGTCAAACTCTTATTGATCAAGGATATAGGTCTCACTTTCATTACCTCTGTCTCTTGATAACCCACAAATAATGCGATGAGTTGCTAATCTCTCTGATTTTCAATAGCCCCTTCACCTTCACTGGGCTGTGCCTGACAGTCTTGATTTTCCCCTGGTACGTTCAGTTGTGTAATAGACGTAGATCAACTTCCCATCTATTCCCATTTGGCCTGGTCAACTGAGTCACTTAAAATCATTCAAACGTAGAGATAGGCTGTCAGAAATAAGCAATTATAGTCGGCTTTATCAAAATTGAGGAATTATGTTCTAATAAGGGCTATATTGGTTGAGGAAGAGATGGGGCGTGACTTGCCAGCCGTGCTTGTGAGCCTGTGTGTGCATGCAAGTTGTCCACAAACACATCTGTAAGCCATGGATAATTTTCATCATATCAAAAATAGCCCTACTTACCTGTAGCCAAAACATAATTAGAGAAGGAACTAAATAAAGATTATTTAGGTATTTTTTAAAAGATTGTTATCACATCTTTATTACTTTATGTTTGTTTCTGCTACAACTAATTCGAGTCAACATTAAAATCTTAGCAAGAGGTCTTTTGAAGCATCAACTAATCTCTTCCCCCCCCCCGCTTTTTCATAACATGTTGCCTAACATGACTTGTCAAAATTCAAACTGACAATGAAGAAAGACAGAAAGAAAGAGAAGACACAGAGAGAAAGGGAGAAAGGGAGAAAGAAAGAAAGAAAGAAAGAAAGAAAGAAAGAAAGAAAGAAAGATAGAAAGAAAGAAAAGAAAGAAAGAAAAAGAAATCCAGCCCCCCCCATCCAGTCTTTTTAGGCCAAGATATTCTACTTAATCACATTATGGGGAGCTGATTGTATCCATAATTAATGCAGTTGGTGGTCTAATCTGAGTAGGTTTGACAAGGAAAGCCTTCTAAATATGTCCACATTTGGTTCTTGTCGCCATGACTAGCGAGGCCCTTTCGTTATCCAGGATGGATAGAAAAAGCCACCCATGTGGTTAATCTTAGCTTCTCCTTGCAGCTATCTTCTGTGTAGTGCTCTGCCTGTTTGGCAGAGAAGCTGAATAGGAATAAGTCCTTTTATGTCCTTCTCTCCCCTCTCTCCCCCCCCCCCCCCCCCCGCACCTTCCCCAAATCTAACGCTTTTATTTTTGTCAATAAACGGTGTCATTTATTCCAAGGAAGAAAACTTGTGTTGTTTGAGGTCTTTATCAGAGTTCCTACAAATCAGGTTAATTGGTGATCAACAGAGCTTTTCTGCTTTTAATGAGGCCTGATAGCCTAAGGCAAGGCCTTGCTTTTGATAAGGAACTTTTCTGCTGGACACTTTGATCGCTTTTTTTTTAAAAAAAAACAACAACAAGGGGGGAAAAAAATCAGAAGAACAACCACCGGGAATGGTCATTGTTTTTTAATTGCCTGATTACCAAATGCTGGTGATAAAAGATAGATCTTCTCAATTAATAACATTTACATAGATTAGCATCACTAACAAGCCTCATTAGGAGCTAGTGACTTTTTGTTTAGAGGGTGTCCCCTGTCATTTGCCAGCACTGGTTTTATGCAACGATGCCCTTCTTCATCCCATGAATCTCGTTTTCTTCCATTATTTTCTACCTCTTCAAGAAGATATGAGGATCCGAAGGAAGCAGAAGAATTTCCTATTTAAGGGCTTAAAATCTGAAAACTATCCGGATGCGGCTTTGGATTGCAGATCTTATTGTTCAATAAACTGACTCACTTTTTTTAGACCTAAGTCTCCATACCGAGTAACATTTTGTTGGATGATGAGTTCTAGATGAGGCAATAGCTTGTGATTTATTTATTGAATCTAATTTTATATAAAAAAGTACTCCTTTTCTACACTTTGACCTGTCCCTAATAAAAGTATCACCCTGCTGAAGAATTTTACAGAGATTGAGAAACTGAGAAATCAGCAAGAAAGAACACCGTCCCTTTTATTTATTTTTTTCATTTTCTCTGGGAATATATTTTGAGTTTTCAAAACTTTCGCAGAGAAAACTTCCTCTTTTTAAAACCATTTTTTATGAATTTATTTATTAAATTTGTTCGCTACCCATCTCGCCACAAGGTCTCATGAGAGAGAATTAGTTTTTGACTTGTCTTTCCAAAAAGAATGCTGATAAAATTCTCGTGATTGCGCTGCAGTGTTTTGGCGTATTCTACACATATCAATCTCTGATTCAGCCTAGAGTTTGTGCAATATCTTGCATGTTGTTCTACGGTCCACAGAGTACACAGCTTCCCCATGTTTCCATAGTATGTTAAATCCCAAAGGAAAAGATTGTAATGGAACCTTCAGACTGGGAAATTTTTACTGTTCGGCTTTCAGACGCTTTTAATTCCACCTAACTACCAAGGAGGATTTAAAGTCATGGACAGATGAGGAACAGGAGACAAGAACACCAGGATAATACTGGATTCCTTTGCCACTTCCAAAATGAAGGTCTGGCCATAAAGGTCATCACAAGAAAAGCAAAATAAATTCTCAAACACCTGGAAATGAAGACAGAAAAATAATAATAATAATAATCAAAGCTTCATTTTGAGATGAATACATTTTATGTGTACTTTTACACAGTGTATATCCAATGATTTTTTAAAAATGTTAATTATGCTGTAAGCCGCCCAGAATAGTTTGAAATGAGATGGCCAGCAAATAAATTTATAAACGAACAAACAAACAAACAACTAAATAAATATTTATTTTTTTTACTGTTCGGCTTTCAGACACTTTTAATTCCACCTAACTACCAAGATCATCAAATCACCAAATCAAACTAATGCAAAGGTTCACATAAACAAAACTATCA
>NC_139524.1:6096764-6144264 GCF_947247035.1 Vipera ursinii | reverse complement strand
AGCACCCGGGGCAAGGCAACCGGAAGCGGAAATCGAGGGGCGGGCGGGCGGTGACGTCACGGCACCGCCGAAAAGACGCGCCCCGCAGTGGCGTAGACTTTCCAAGAAGAGTCGCGCACATGCGGGATGCTTCCGGGTCCCTCTCGAGGGCGGCTGGGCGGGGCTCCGACCTGCAAGAGCCGCTGCATTCAAGCTCGCACGTGAGCCCTGCTAAATAAAGCCACGCATGCGCACGAAGCTAGGCCGGCCGGCCGGCGGGTCCGTCTTCGCTCGGCCAAGCCTGCTGGGGCGCCTGCGGGGCGCTTGCGGTTGGCCTGAGCCTGGGCGGAGAGTTGGCCGCTTCTATTTATTTTATTCAGTTTATGTGGCCGCCCATCTCACCTGCCGGACTCATTTCGCTTTGCAAGAAAGAGCAGCTCAAGAGCGGAGCCAAGCCAACTCTGTGCAGCCCTTGGGGCTCCCTGAGCAGCTCAGTGCGAGCGCGCCCCCCCAGATGTTGCGCCCGGTGCGGCCGGCCCCCCCTGCACCCCCCACGCTACACCACTGACTCTCTTCCTTACTCCCTCCCCTTTTTAACTTCACCTTTACATTGGGCACACTATTATAGTTCAAGTCAGGACAGGTTACAAAGTAGGTTTGTGTGCGTGGTTGCCTTTTGCCATACACCCAAGTTGCAATCTAAAGAAGAGATAAGCATAAGCATGTTGCCTTGGGTCTATCATTTTGCCCAGCTCCCACTTCCATCTAGTTCAGATTGTATGGACAAGATTAAGAATCTGTCTTTATTTAAAGATGGTTTGATCCTGTTTGAACAATTTGTCCTTTAGGATACCTGCTTTCCTTACCCTTATCCCCAATTTTTATTTCAGCTGGAGTTGGCTTTGAAGTTCTCCACCAATAAACAGCAAAGGTCCACTAAGCTAAGGCCAACACGCTCTCTTTTAAGTGACAGAGGTAGGTAACAGAACAGAATAAATTTCCCAAGGGGCATTTACTCTTTTTGCCTATAAGTAGCCCAAGAATTGCATATCAGGGTAATAGTATGAATTGAGAGGTGTCAACATATCCAGTCTCCATCCAAGTCCACCAGGCATCCACCATATTTCCCCTCTTTGGCCAGTTGGTCAAAGGTTCCGTGAAGCCAAAGCAGATGCTGCTGTTCTCACACTGATTATCCTTGTTCCTCTGACCTTTTCTTTCTCTTCCCTCTTTCATAGCATGGGTAATGATGATAATGGATTAGGCGAGGTATCATCTGCTTTAATCATATCACTTGCATTTTGGCTGAGTAGAAGTGGCAAGAGCCTAATAGGAGAAGATCATGTCTGTTAGATAAAGGAAAGAAGGACAGAAAGAATAAATAAGGAGATTAGACTAAAATGTCGCTGAGACAAAAGGAGGGAGAGAAAGAGAGGGAGAGAACAAGCACCCGCAACGCTGTTGTAAAGATTTAAATCATCTGAAAACTGAAAAACAATTTAATTGGGGGAAAATTTGCTTGGATTTGAGTTCCGCCCTTTTTCTTTAACGTATCACTCAAAAGCAGTGGACTTAAAAATTTAATACTTCCGCCTCATATACTTTCCTCATATCAGCAACTCTGTGGCCCAAACAGGAAGACTAGAACTCACAATCTACTGCAGGGGTGTCAAACTCAATTTCATTGAGGGCTGCATCCGCATTGCAGTTGCCCTCAGGGGGCCAGGTGGGCGTGGCCTGGGTGGGCGTGGCTAGAGTGCGTATGGCCTACTGGGCGGGCATGGCCAGCTCTACATCATTGGCATCAAGGGTGCCTATGGGGGCCTGGGCAGGAGTGGGACAGATCTGGGGGTCTCTGGCAGAAGGATGGTCTCTGGGCCAGGGCCAAGGCAGTGGGGGACGTTCCCTCACTGTTTCCAGGATGGCTTCGTGGGCCACATGAAACCACCTCGTGGGCCGGATCCGGCCCCCGGGCCTTGTGTTTGACATGTCTGATCTACTGTTTTCCAGACCAGCACCTTAGCCTGGCTCTCAAAATGGTAGCAGAGACAATAAACAACCCTGAACTGTATGTATCTGGAAAACAAGGACAAAAGTTCTTGTGATATATGGAAACCTGCCAAATTGCAATATGCTTTTCTGGACAAAACACTTCTGTTTTCCTTAAACTAACTTAACTAACCCTCCTGCTTGCAGGAAGCCATGTGGAATAAATAACAATGGAAGCATAAAAGAAAGCCAGAGATAAGCGTAATTAAAAACAGCACCATAGACCCTTGAGTTTTGGTGATTTGAATGACACCATAAGCTGTTTTACAGAGCAGTTGCAGAGTTGCGTGCTAATAGATGGCTTGACCGCGTGCCATAAACTACATCAGCAGAGCATCGCCTCAAATTATTCACCACTGGTAATAAATCCATGCTGTTAACAGGATAAAGATGCCCACACCACATCCTGGGCACCATTCCCATGAAGTGGTATATTATAAGTTGGCAAGAAGACTCAAAACCCATGAAACGGTGGTGTTCCCACCCTCATTTTTTAAAAAAAACAGCATCAAATGTGACAATTTTTGTTTTAAAGACCCTTGCAGCCACAGTTCTCTTCCTATTGTGTTTCTAATTTGAAGGAAAAGCAGGGGACAACCTCCTTGAAACCTCTGTTTCATAAGTGGGAATACATGCATTTTTTTTGTTCTGCAAGATCTTGTATAGTTTTGAAATCAGAAATTTCACAGGCATAAGGTCAAGTTGAGCAGAGCTCATATAATTATCCAAAGTCAAGGTTTCCTGCCCATGATGTCACATGTTTTTTGATTATCCTCCACTTCACTTTGCTAAAGGTGGAAGAGAAGAATTGATGTGCCACAGCATCACACACCTGATTCATCCTGGCCTTGGTTTTCAACCCCAGCAAAGCCGAGAGGCAAAGAACAGAAAAACACAGAGGTTCACTTTAAAATTATTTTGAAATTAATACATCCTTGAACCGTGCTCGCTTGACAATGCAAAGAGGCAAAGAGGTCCTAAAACAATCTAGGCATCTCCTTCAGCTATCAGGGTATGAAATATTTATCAACAGCTCTGAATATGACTCTTTTTCAGCTTGAATGCTGGTCCCAGATAAACAGAGTGAATATTGATTCAGTTCCCTGGCTTTGAAGTCCATCAATATGTGGCAATTAAATATTGAATTCAGACCACTTTCAAATTGGCTCTGTTGCCATACGTTGTCAAAGCATTGGTGGGCTTCCTTGGGGTGGAAGTGCATTCCTCAAAGATTTACATACCCTATACTGAATAGAGCTGGAAGGGACCTTGGAGGTCTTCTAGTCCAGCCTCTGCTCAAGAAGGAGACCCTATACCATTTCAGACAAGTGGATGCCCACTCTTTTCTTAAAAGTCTCCAACAATGGAGCACCCACGACTTCTGAAGGCAACTTCTGTTCCACTGGTTAATTGTCCTCACTGTTAGGAAGTTTCTCCTTAATTCTAGGTTGCTTCTTTCCTTGATCAGTTTCCAACCATTGTTTCTGGTCTTAATCTCAACTATGGGATTATTCATGTACACTCTATGGGATTATTATGGGATCACCATATTACTATGGGATTATTATTTAATCTCAACTAATCTCAAAATTCTGTTTTGCCCAAATGCTTCACCTTTTGAGTACCACTGTCCCTGAACTGTACTTCTTCAATCAGCAGATGTAAGAACTATGAATGAGGACTTTCATTCCACTTTTTTCCCTATTCTATTTTTGAGTCTGCAGGAGTTGTACCACATGCTAGATTTCAGCTTGTTTTGTGGATCTCGTTAATATATAAATCAGGCCATCAAATTAAGCCAGAATATAATTTTCTTTCTAGGAGATGACATTGCACGAATGCAAGCACTGTGTTTTATTAATCCATGGTTTGTTTCTAGTATGTTGTGAGAACATAGCTAGCATGTAAAGTACCCAAAAAAGGGACGCGGTGGGGATCACTTTTGACATGGGAGGGACATGGTGTGTCTGAAAAGAGAATTCCTGTCAACTCTTCAACGGGGAAAATATTTTGTATTTATATTCCAGAAGAGGTAAATAGTGGTCAAGTGTGAATTTCTAAGACATGATGGCACATTAGCCACCCAAAGGCCTCAACAATTCTATTGATCTAAATCCAAAACCTGGAAATCAAGTGTCTTTCAATGCAGCAAGGCTATATAATCTGTAATTTTGATTTGTCTTTTTCCAGGACAAAACAGCTGGGTCAATGCATCATCAGACTGCATCTGAAGGTTACAAAGAGATGGTCAACAGCTGTTCCTCTTTTGGTATCAAAAGCACCGCCAGAAGTGTAGATTTGGAAGAAATTCCCATGGGACTCTAGTTGAATTCTGTGCCCTCAAGGCAGGAGAGCTTTGAAGTTTCCCATTTTTCTATGTTGTCCTTCAAAGAAAAAAAGATACCACAGCCAACCTTAAGTAGCTTGTTCCTTGTTGGAACTAATATTAAAGCAAAACAAATGGAGCCAATGTGTAAATCTTCTTCTGTGCAAAACTATTTTTTTTTTGTGTGGGAGGGTAGGTGTGGGTAATATATGAGCAAATAATAGAACCTTGATGAATGATATGATTAGTTTGAAATACGGTAGATGAGAACATATTTTAATCAATGCAGTTGTCTGTTTGCTTTTAGAGGCTGGAATTGGCCTCAAATAGCCTTTCAGAATCCTTCAGCAAATCTGTGGCCAGACAAACTGGGCAGATAATTGTTCCAAATTTCTCCAGGGGGAAAGTGAAATCTTCCCAACACATTCTCAAGGTGAATGTTTCCCCCTCTTTTGGGTTGTTTCTTTTTCAAGCTGTGTCAATTATCCCACTAGTGAAAAAAGCTCCTGGAAAATGTTCAGTATCAATCTTTTCTTGGAACCAAACCCATCACGTTGGAAGCCAGGATGACTTCGGAATGCTGTAAAAGGAATTGTATAATGGAGGATAGGAGACTCAAATGCAACCTTTGGCCATCTTCTAATTCAAGGCCACGGAAATAATATAATAACAGAGTTGGAAAGGAACTTGGAGGTCTTCTAGTCCAACCCCCTGTTCAAGCAGGGGACCCTATACCAGTTTAGACAAATGTTTATCTAGTACCTTCTTAAAAGCCTCCAGTGTTGAAGCACCCACATTTTGTGAAGGCAAACTCTTCCACTGGTGGATTGTCCTCACTGTCAGAAAATTTCTCCTTAATTCTAGTTTGCTTCTCTCTTTGTTCTGTTTCCATCCATTTTTTCTTGTATTGCCTTAGTCATGGACAATGTTGGTCATCCATGACAATTCATTCAAAATTCTTCTTCTTTGAAAGAAATTCCTGCAGCTCATTTTCTTGCATGAAACTGAATGAATACTGTTTGACCAAATACAAAAAAAGGATGTGTTTACAAGCTATTTGGATTCCAGGGTGTTGCTACATAGCTATATTGAAAAAATAAGATACAGCTCTCTTTTCAAGCTTAGGCAAATCAGGCTGTTTTCCAAAATTGTAAGTCCTGAGATCGTATAACATTGAACTTTTGGCACAATACAGCTAGTCCTCAACTTATAACCACAACTGGGACCAGAATTTCTAGTGTTAAGCAAGGCTGTTGTGAAATGAGTTGTGGTTGTGTAGTAAATCTGGCTTGCTCCATTGACTTTGCTTGCCTTGTCTTTGACTGTTTGTGAGAGAAGGATGCCTCTAAAGAGCCAAAACCAGTATATGGAGTCTTCATATTGAGGGAAGCATCAAAATACATGCGAGGGCACAATTGGTTATAACAGAAATGCTTTGTTTTCTTGACACCAGCATTTGTGTTAAATTTGTGAGCTTCAGTTTCTCTCCTCCTGACAAGGAAAGAGACAGTCTGAGTGTGTGTGTGTGTGTGTGTGTGTGTGTGTGTGTGTAAAAATATACTTGTACACTATGAACTTCAGCCCCATGAAAGCAAGGAAACATAATCTCATTTCTTAACAGAGCACTACGCTAGACATTTAACAGCTGGATAGGGATAGAATTCAAAACTGTTAATATTAGAAGAAAGGAAACTAGGGTGACATCCAGTTTTGGTCACCACGATGTAAAAAAGATGTTGAGACTCTGGAAAGAGTACAGAGAAGAGCAACAAAGATGATCGGGGGACTGGAGGCTAAAACATATAGGGAACGGTTGCTGGAATTGGGTATGTGTAGTTTAATGAAGAGAAGGATGAGGGGTGACATGATAGCACTGTTCCAATATTTGAGGGGCTGCCACAAAGAAGAGGGAGTCAAGCTATTCTCCAAAGCACCTGAAAGCAGGACAAGAAACAACGGATGGAAACTAGTCAAGGAGAGAAGCAACCTAGAACTAAGGAGAAACTTCCTGACAGTTAGAACAACTAACCAGTGGAACAACCTGCCTCCAGAAGTGGTGAATGCTCCAACACTGGAGGTTTTTAAGAAGAGACTGGCCAGCCATTTGTCTGAAATGGTATAGGTTTCCTGCCTAAGCAGGGGGTTGGACTAGATGACCTTCAAGGTCCCTTCCAACTTATTATTATTATTAATAATATTATAATATAATATAATATAATATAATATAATATAATATAATATAATATAATATAATATAATATAATATAATATAATATAATAATATAATATAATATAATATAATATAATATAATATAATATAATATAATATAATATAATATAATATAATATAATATAATATAATATAATATAATATAATATAATATAATATAATATAATATAATATAATATAATATAATATATAACATAACATAGTGCAGTGCAGTGCAGTGCAGTGCAGTACAGTACAGTATAGCATGATATGATATAATTGAATCCCGAGTGCCGCGTAACAGAGTGAGTGCCTGTTACTCATCCCAGCTTCTGCCAACCTAGCAGTTCAAAAGCACATAAAAATGGAAGTAGAATAATAGGGACCACTACGGTGGGAAGGTAACAGCGTTCCGTGCGCCTTTGGCGTCTAGTCATGTCGGCCACATGACCACGGAGACGTCCTCGGACAAGCGCTGGCTCTTCGTCTTTGAAACGGAGATGAGCACTGGCCCCTAGAGTTGGAAACGACTAGCACGCATGTGCGGGGGAAACTTTACCTTTACCTTACAATATATAATATGCAATATATGATATATGACATATGATATATATGTACACACACAACTATATAGGACCTCTTGCTCTGCTGTAGGGTTGGACTGGAAATCTCAGAAAATGAGACAGTCAAGGTGTGAATTGTGGATAGATGTAGCAATGCCAGGAAATAGATGAATTGATACAGCAAATGGAAAAATAAATAAATAAAAGGGATTTGTGAATTGAAGTTGAAAGACTTTGAAAGAAAAACCCATTACAGGATTTTTGGAAGCTGCAAAAAAAAGAAAAAAAAATCATCTTTCTTGGACGTTCCTACATACTGTGATGATGCTTCCATGGTTCTGAGGTTCTTGGTTAGAACCCAAATCACTGGAAAATACCTCGTTGATTAACTATGATATTTTTTGGATAAGTAGATGGTGGTGGTGGTGGTGGTGATAATGATGATAGAACTTTGGTGAACCTCAAGAACAGCTTTTCTTGGTCTTACATGCACCCTTGTGGTCACCCTTGTTCATCTCCATAGCAAGTTGAAGCAACTGCCGGCTGAACTGTTTTTAGGGTCACAGCAGTGAAAATATCCACTTTGTTCAAGGATCATTTCTTACACCTGGACTTGAAACCTGGGGGACAAGATAATTTGGAACATCACTTTCTTTTAGGTAGTTCTCCCCAGTTGTTCCTTGACTGCCTGAGATTCCTTTTAGGTAGCAAAGGGGTGTATATTCAAAAATTGCAGATAACGTCAGCCAGTTTCAGCAGAACTGTTTCTTGCCCAGATCAGCAAGTATAAGTTTCTTTTTTCAAGAAGAGTGCTGAGAAGATTAATACATTAAAGAACATGAAGTGCTTAGATATTACAACTTAAGAGCTAGGTGTAATGAAGAGATAGGCAGCTCAGTTCATAACCCACCAGGTTATTCTTATAATTGTCAAGCATGAAACATTAATCTCTCTAAATGCCACTTGGAGATACCAAACGGAGGGACTTTGGAAGGGAGGGGCTGCACTAACAGCCAATTCTTGAAGAAGACATTGATTTTGGCTCCTCTTGTTATCTATTCCTTTAATAGTTTCCCACACAAAGTAAGGTGATGCTATCACAGCCCATCCTTCTAGGTTTTCCTGTTGTATACAAAGGAAGTCCTTTCAAGAATATGAAAATTCAGGGTTAGAGACTTGCAAGTCATGTTGTAACCATTAGAATGACAAAATATCCAGGAATGTATGTCTGTTTATACAACATCCACTGTACAACAGAGAACAGTACACAGTACACAGAATGGTACAACAGCTTAGAACATAGAATATCAGATTTGGAATGGACCTTGGAAGTCTTCTAGTCCAACCCCCTGCTCAAGCAGGAGACCCTATACCATTTCAGACAAGTGACTGTCCAGTCTCTTCTTAAAAGCCTCCAGTATTGGAGCACCCACAGCTTCTGAAGGCAAGCCGTTCCACTATTTGATTGTTCTTACTGACAGAAAGTTTCTCCTTAGTTCTAGGCTGCTTCTTTCCTTGACTAGTTTCCGTCAACTGTTTCTTGTCTTACCTTCTGGTGTTTAGAAAATACGTTGACACCCCCTCTTCTTTGTGGCAGCCCCTCAAATAATGGAACTCTGCTCTCATGTCACTCTAAGTCCTTCTTTTCACTAGGCTAGCCATGCCCAATACCTGCAACTGTTCATCATATGTTTTAGCCTCCAGGTTTGAAATTCTCTTCCAATGGGTCAGTTGACTGTATCTGGCTAGGTGGCTAATTTAGCCCGGGAAAGAAATTTGGAACCACCAACAATCACATACAACAAAGTAGTTGTCAGGCTAGCCTGAGTTTACTCTTTCAGGAAAGTAAGACTCATGACTCCATTTGGCTGAAGCAGCGGAATTTTTACTGAAAGAAACTGGTTGCAATAAAGTCAGGTGGAATCTGGTATTCCGGCACAAAACACAAAGCTATTCTTTTCACTTTCCACTCCCTCACCCCCATGATCAGTCCTCCAGCCAACCAGTGGGATGCTGGTAAGATGTTTTGAGAAATGCTGAGGTGTCAAACTGGTAACATTCCATTTTCAGGGCAAATGGCCTTGAAGATCCTGGTACAACCTGGTTTAATGGAGATCTGGTCTTCTTCCATCGTCACTCCCCCTTCCCTATTTCCCACGTTTGAAGTTACAGCAGTAGCCCTCAATAAACCCCATCCCTCCCCACTTCTTAATGGCAGGACACCAGCAAGATGCAGGCCAGTGATGGTGGACCTGACAATAGCGAACGAAGAAAATAAGCATTTTTTCCCCTTTGTGTATGTCATTTCTGGAGAGAAGCACAGATTGGACAAATTCTGAGATGTTAGAAACGGATCCTCAGGTCTCGTATAATTTCCCTAGAATAGCTGTCCGAGATGAGAAGTACCAGTTTTGTATGAGTGTGTGCATGTAAATGTATGTGTGATTAAATGGGACCAAATGTCAGAATTGTGACAAGTCTGAAACTTGTCTTAAAAGTTTGGTAGAACATGCATGCTAAAATTAGCTATCAATACGTATTCCATATGCTCACTTTATCCTCATCAAGACACATTCTCTGTTACTGCGAAGGCTGTCATATGAACTGGTGTTACAGCATCTGGGTCGTTCACAGGTTTCCTTTATTTTCACAGCTCTCCGATTGAGTTTTTTCTCACACAACTGCAACACTTGGTAGTAACACTAGAGGCACTTCCACACCAACACTGTTGCACAGCCCTCTTCATCCCCGTCCTTCCTTCTCGTTGTAGGTATTGTTTGATCCTATCCTGAAAAATCCTAAGAGTTGCCAGGAGGTGGATCAGAAAGCCACAAAATCGTATTCCCTAAAGCTCAAAAACTGTGGCCCTGGGAGGAGGAGACATTTTTTTTTTCAGTTGAGGAAACTTTAAAGGAAGACTAACTTTATTGTAGTTTTCATATACGCCACAGCTGAGCCAGAAATAAATTGGTTCCATTCTTGAACACAACCGTTCCCTTAGAATAATAAAGATCTGTCTTCAGAGTGAGGCAGAGTCATAATTTAGAAGTGTCCTAAATGTGATGGCCCATTTGCATACTGCAGGCATCAGGAGAGGGAAAACGTATGTGTGCGTGAATTAGGTCCAATGATTAGGGATGGGCCCAGTTGATTGGCTCATTACTCAATGGACAGAAGGCTTCACAAAAGGATGTCCAGTTAAAAGACATCAGCCAGGAGATGATGGGAAAAACCTCTTTATAAAGCCCCATGAGCTGTTGCCAATGAAATTGAGCCAAATAGACAGATAATGACCTCGCATAAAGCAGTTTTTATAAACCTAATAGGGCCATCCCCTACTATTAGACAAAGTGAGGCCGTTTCTTTAGACAGCAGATGCTCTCTGTAGCAGTAAAATGTTGGAGACTACAGCACAGTCCCATGGACACAATGCAGCTGTCGTCAAAACTATTCATTTTGTTTTAATCAACTACAATTCTAAAAGCCCAACTGATTTTTGTATACAATAAAGGAAGGAGAGCCATCTTTATCCTGGGCAAAAAAATACTGGGCCAGTTCTAAACATAACCTAAGGATGAACAAAAAGAATGACAAACCAAAAGGACAGTGAGGATGAACTAAGATCATGTAGTAACAAGACAGTTACTCCCAGGTACCTACAACCAACTCTTTCCAGCCCATCTCACCTACTTTGAACTATATCTTGAGTAATGAATAACAGAATAACAGAGTTGGAAGGGACTTGGAGGTCTTCTAGTCCAACTCCCTGCTAAAGCTAAGCTTGTAAGCCGCCCTGAGTCTTCGGAGAAGGGCGGGATATAAATGGAATTAAAATTTAAAAAAATAATAATAAAAAAGCAAGAAAGCACATGTCATTTCAGACAAACGGTTGTCCAATCTTTTCTTAAAAACCTTCAGTGTTGGAGCACCCACAACTTCTGGAGGCAAGTCATTCCACCGATTAATTGTTCTCATTTTCAGGAAATTTCTCTTTAGTTCTAGGCTGGATCGCTCCTTGATTGCTTTCCATCCATGGCTTCTCATCCTGCCTTCAGGTGCTTTGCAGAATAGCTTGACTCCTTCTTCTTTGTGGCAGCCCCTTGGATATTGGAAGACTGTCATCGGTAGTCCTCATTTTCATTAAACTAGATGTGCCCAATTCTTGCAACCATTCTTCATGTGTTTTAGTCCCCTAATCATCTTTGTTGCTGCTCTCTGGGCCCTTTCTGGAGTCTCAACCTCTTTTTTTATATCACGGCGACCAAAGCTGGATGCAGTATTCCAAGTGTGGTTTTACCAAGGCATTTGGGATAATGGACTCATCCCAAATGATTGATTCTCAATCATTCAGGTCATGGTTGTCCGAACGGTACTTTTTCAAATGGTAGTTGGACTTTGTTTTTCCAAAAGGGCACTCGAGAAGAAAGTCCTGTTGTCTTTTGGAAAAGACACTTTTGGGAAAGACTCATCCCAGCTGCACCGAAAAATAATTTTCTCCTTTGGGTCCACAGCTGCATGCCCATCAAGCCATGAGCCATGTTTTTCCCCCATAGTAAACGGTTGTTTGTATTTTGTGATACAAAGGGAATACAAGTAGTCTAGACTTACGATCACAATTGAGTCCAAAATTCATGTTGCAAAGTGAGACATTTGTTAAGTATGTTTTGCCCAATTTTACAATCTTTCTTGCCAGAGTTGTTAAGTGAAGCACTGCAGTTGTTAAGTTAGTAATATGGTCAGTGGTGGGATTCAGCCGGTTCGCACCAGTTCAGTAGAACCGGTAGCTAAATTTTGCTGCATTCAGAGAACTGGCTGGGTTCCAGAAGTCCATTCTAGGCCTCGGAGGCCCAGCCTGCATCGAATAAGAGAACCGGTTGTTCAGGTATTTGAATTCCACCACTGAATATAGTTATAAACTGAATCTGGCTTTCCCATTGACTTTGCTTGTCAGAAGGTTACAAAAAGTGACCACATGACCCCGGAACACTGCAACCATCATAAATGTTGGTAGGTGTTGGTAATGACCTACAAAGCCCTCCATGGCATGGGTCCAGAATACCTTGGGGAGCACCTGCAGCCGGCGTCAACTTCCCTCCGCCCAGTACGCTCCCACAGAGAGGGCCTCCTCAGGGTGCCGCCAGTCAAAGAATGCCGACTGGTGGCCCCCAGGGGGAGAGCGTTCTCTGTGGGTGCACCGGACTTATGGAACCATCTTCCGGTAGAGCTCCGGATGGCGCCCGACCTCCGCTCCTTCCGGCGCGACCTTAAAACCCATCTCTTTAAGGAAGCGGGCCTGGCCTGATGGGATGGGGTGGGTTTGTTATTATGACTTTAATTTTAAATTTGTACTATTTGTACTATGGGCATTGTTTAATCATGTTTTAATAATTTTAACTTTTGTATTTGTCTTTTACGTATTGCCCTGTTAACCGCCCTGAGTCTCTTGAGAGAAGGGCGGTATATAAATTAAATAAATAAATAAATAAATAAATAAATATGAGTCAGTTGACAAGCATCTGAATTTTGATCACATGACCACGGTCATAAGTGTCAAAAACAGTCACAAATTGCTTTTTTCCAGTGCTGTTGTAACTTCGAACAGTCACAAAATGAACTGTTGTAAGTCGAGGACTACCTGCAATGCCAAGAGCTATCTCCAAACTTAGCAGAGGAGTAGCTAAGCACTTTACACACTGGGAATGAAGAGCTGGCCTAACAACAATTTTGCCCGTCTTAGCATTGCTTTTCTAGGAAGATGTTTATGTTAGAGTTGCTATAATGCCTTTTCTTCTGTCGTGGAAACTTCCTTCAGAGTAGCGGTTGACATTAAAGCAACGCTGTTCATTACGGCTTTATTTGGGTTCCCTTGTGGGATTATGGTCTGCCACAGGAAGAGTGCCAGATGATAATTTAGGAAAATTACAGTGTCTGGCCTTCTGCAAATATGACTAATAGGAGTAGAGCTGGATGGCAAGAGAAAGAGGAAGATGGATAAATAGCTATGCAGGTAGCGGGATGTCTCAAGAGATTGACATCCAGTTTGTTTTCAGGCCTTGGTGTGACTGGTATGTTAAGTTTAACACCAGCGTAACCAGGTTAGATCTATCTGTTTATTCAAGTTCTCTTCCCAATATAGTCACCCAAACAACTGATCGTCCACAGCAATTATAGCACAACTTTAGTCTCTTTAGATTGGGATGGAAAGGCACCCCTAGAAATTAATCCTGTTTTAGAAAGTGAGGTTTCTGTAAAGAAGTCATTTTGTTTTCGTTTGGCGATGGTTACTGATCTCTCTTTTCCTTGCCCTGCAGAGGAGAGCACCTGGGATCCTCTCTCATCTGACAACAATTTTTGTATAATTAGATGTTCAAAAGTTGCAAGCTTGCAAGGAAAAGTGTTAGATGCCTCTAATTAAACATAAATGCACCTCTTAGATCTCTGTCTCTGTTCTCCAGGGACTTGGTGTCAAACCTGCCAAATAAACATCTCTTCCTTAAACCTATATCTTTAGCGGCACTGCACTCATTCTGCACATTCCCCTGGAAAGGGAAGGGCTTGTTCACCATGCAGAAGTGTGACATTTCAAGTATATATGTATATGTATATGTATATGTATATGTATATGTATATGTATATGTATATGTATATGTATATGTATATGTATATGTATATGTATATGCAGGGCTTTTTTTCTCATAGAACGCTCAGAACGGAGTTCCGGCACCTTTTTTGGATGGAACCTTGTAGGATTGTCCCTCCTCCCTGTCCTTCCACCCTTGTTCCTCCCTCCTTGTGGTGGTGCAACAGGGAGAGGCAGCTGTGGTGGGTCGACTGGGGCAAGTGGGCCGTGGTGAAGCGATTGGGGTGTTGTGACTGCAGCCAATTGTCCTAGACCCATCCTGATGCTCTGCTGCTGCTTAAAAAATGCCCTCTGGATTCTCAGGAATAAATCTAATGGTAAGGTAAAGGTAAAGGTTCCCCCGCACGTGCGTGCTAGTCGTTTCCTACTCTAGGGGCCTGTGCTCATCTCCGTTTCAAAGCCGAAGAGCCAGCGCTTGTCCAAGGACGTCTCCGTGGTCATGTGGCCGGCATGACTAGATGCCAAAGGCGCACAGAACACTGTTACCTTCCCACCAGAGTGGTCCCTATTTTTGTACTTCCATTTTTTACGTGCTTTCGAACTGCTAGGTTGGCAGAAGCTGGGACGAGTAACAGGCGCTCACTCTGTTACATGGCACTCAGGATTCGACCCACCAAACTGCCGACCTTCTGATCGACAAGCTCAGCGTCCTAACCCACTGAGCCACCGCGTCCCTTAATCTAACGGTATTATGACCTAGTAATTCTCTGTAAGAAAATAGCTCACCAATCTGGTTCCTACCTCACCCCATCCTTCAAAACAGAGCAACAACAGAAATACAGCCTCCCACCATTGGCCACTTTGGCAGAGAGAAAGTTCAAGAATCCTAAGGGATGAGTTTGAATTTGACCAGAAATAATAGCTATTCAGCTGAATTAAATTTTGAACCTGGTCCTAAGTAAATTTGTCTTGGATTTAATCCGAAACAAACAAATGTTTTTCATATAAACTATCGTGGGAGTCTATATGGAGTTTATATCTCTGGAGATTCTTGTAGTTTATGAAAATGAGATACTCATAGTTCATAATTTATACAAACTATTATTATAGTTCATACAAATTATTATTGGGTATTAGCCATTATGCCCTGAAAACAGAAAAAAGTCAGTTGCCATATTTAAAGCACTAAAAAGACACCCTAAAGCATGTAGAAGTAAATATTTTAACTATTGTGTGTTTATACTCTGATCTATTCATCTTCCCATCCGTCCATCCATTCTCATTTTAGCCTCAGTCTTTGAAGACAAGTCCCGCATAAAAGGGTGAAGAGAATGAAACAAATAGCCTCAATTACAACAGATCAGATTCTTCTGCTATTTTATGAATCCCCATTAAGGAAATAGCAGCAAATTGGTGGTGCCAAAAAGCTATCATGTGAATAAGGCTGTCATCTCTCGTTTCAGACTACAGATGTTACCAGCCTCCATGCACTGAAACCTAACCTCCCACAAATCAAAAAGCAGACTGGAGGTTTTAAATTGGGGTGCCCCTTGAATATTGCATTCATACTGTAAGGCACTATGTGGGTTCATCCTTCTTATTTGGATTGGTGAAGAACACAGGTATGAGCTAGGTAAAAATTGGTCTGAGGGACATGGCCAGCTAGAGGTGACAGAAGAATGCAAGAGGGACAACAAAGTCGAGAGTGATTCAAGATGGTTGAGTGCCTATGTCACTGTTCCTCCTTGGCTCCATTACTTTCTGTACATTTCAAATAATAGCATTTTTACTGACCGTTTCAACACGAATGGACCATGTCAAGAAAATATAATTCCCAGTGTCCAGTAGGGTGTGCTTTAAATGCAGACAAAAACAGATCTGAGGCAGCCAGGAGGACCTAAACAAACTGAAAAGGAGAGTCATACAATATGGTCACAACAGCCCTCGATCAATAAAACCGTATGTTGAACTGAGATATCAAATGCATTATAAGAAATGGCAATTGTGTTGCAAAGACCCTTGCTGTAGCAGCACGTTGTAACCTCAAAGAAATAGGTGGGAGATGTCCATGTTTCAAGTGTATGCAAGGGCAGCATGTCAGATCCTGGAGTATAAGATAAACTTTCAGATGCACTAGATACAGTGACCTTGCCAAGGATGCGCAGAATGAGGTCCTTGAGGTATCGGGATAAATCAGTTAGAATAATTCATGCTATGGATTTTCTGGTGCTGAGAAATCTCTATGCAGCTGAGTATAAACATACATCATCTCTGATAGTGGTTTTTTTTCTTCTTCTTTTTCTTCATTGTTGTTGGTAGCGATGCCCCTTCCTTCCCATTGCTAGAGAATCTCTACAGGAGCACAGCCAACCCATTCATGTCCTACTGTCAAGATAATTCTTGAAAGACTTTTTTTTATTAGTGGGAGCCGGCAGAGAGAGAAAAGGAGATTTCTTCCCCTTATTTTTCTTTCTTAAAGACTGGAATCTCCTCCACGGTGTCAGTCAACACTCCCTGTCATTAAGAAGTTTGCACACACAGCAGTTAAAGAGAGAATGTGGCAAAAACTGTTTGCTGGTAATAATACTTTTGATGGTGGAATAGCTGAGGAGCCGTGCAAATGAAAAGCAAGACAATTGCCTTCACAGCTCCTACTTCACAGAAGCTCTGTCATTCTTCATGGAATCGGCCTAGAAAGGTTAGCTTTTAAAATAACTATTTCTGCATCCAAGGTACACAGTGGGGTGGGAAAGTGATTGAGAATTATACAGGCATCAATGGAAGAAAGCTGAAACATATTGATGCAATGGATTTTGATTCCTTGCTCAAAGCAGGTACATCTGAGAAATCTAAGCATTTCTGGATGATATTGTGGCCTATTCTTAACCCAATTGGTCATTGTGTGTGTGTGTGTGGGGGAACTCTGAACAAAATTCCTCCTTATTAAAAAAAAAGGGGATAACTTATTCTTCTCCAGAATCAGCAAAACACATCAGTACGGATGAATGGCATTAGGCTTCAAGGTAGCACTGCTGCTTCTCCTCCTCCAGGCTGATCCTAAAGCTTGAAAGAAGCTGGGGATGCTCTACCAGAGATAAAGGAAAATAAATACTGAGGGAAAATAAAAACCAAGATGGAACCATGGGAATGCGCCATCACTAGCATTTTTCTAAGGTAGTGCCTTGATTAAGCTAGTTGAAAGTTAGTGACAAGAATAATGGATGAAAAAGAGACCCAACTTAGAATTATGCAGAAAATGCCAGGGAGTTCATCATATTTCCCTCAGAGTTGTGGGTGCTGCATCACTGGAGATTTTTAATTGGGCCGGAATAGTCTCCTGCCTGAGCAGGGGGTTGGACTAGAAGACCTCCAAGATTCCTTCCAACTCTGATATTCTGTAATTTTGTATAAGAACACCAAGAACATCCATGAATTCTGTAAGTAAGAGTTCCTCTGATCCTTCCAAAAGCAAACCAAAGAAGGCCATTGTCTTAAAATAACCACTAGAGTGGTGCAGACATAAATGTTAGGCCTTCTCAGTAATTCAAAACATGCTTTTAAAGTTGCTTCACGAAACAACTTCACCACTTCTAAACAGGGCGGGAAGAAGCAAAGTCGCCTCACTTTCATCACCCCATTTCCTTCGTTAAGCATTTCTAGAAAGTAACCAAATTGCCAGAGGATTCTTCCAGATAGTGTGAAATAGCTTGAGGAGGTTCCAGTAGCCTCCATTCAGGAGACCACCCTTAAGCTCTTTAAGCCCTTAAATGGTGGGAACTCCAGTGTGTATCAGATTATGATTTATTGCAAATACACCTGCCTCTCTGGTCTCTTCATCTAGAATGTTCCTGCTCTTCAGAAGGCAGGTGAACCAGAGATGAAGTAAAGGGGCTGGTGCTCATCTCTGTTTCAAAGTCAAAGAGCCAGCACTTGTCCGAGGATGTCTCCGTGGTCATGTGGCCGGCATGACTAGATGCCAAAGGTGCACGGAACTGATCACTCATCAATTACATCAACCAAGGAGACTACCGGATAATTAGGACTGAAAATTGCTGGGTTTTCCCCCTCCAAATTTAACAATGAGGAGAGAGAGAGAGAGAGAGAGAGAGAGAGAGAGAGAGAGAGAACTTGCACACTGCACAGCCTCTAAGGCAGCCATTCACTCCTGCAGCTTAGTTGCATTCATCAGAAATACATTGCTGTCAGTTTCAACCATGAGCCATGAACCCTTATTCAAGGCTATGCTGAATAGAGATGTATAAAGCAAGCAATGAAATATTATTCCATCAAGGGAACTTCTCCAGAGCCACTGCCCACTTGGAATTGTTTCTCAAGTGGAATTGTTTTCTCAAGTGGAATTCTTCTAGGCAACACGCACACACACACGCACACACAGACACACACACACACTCCACATAGGTTGGACTAGAAGACCTCCAAGGTCCCTTCTAACTCTGTTATTCTGTTATTCTAGCTTTAAAAAGCCTAGAATTGTCTTAGAAACACTACCCATCAATCAGACGGTCAACTAACCAACCAACCAACCAAAAGGAGCAACATTGCCCAGATTTTTGAGACATCTGCCTCTTTCTGACCAAATTTAAGTTTTGGCTATCATCCTTTTGGATTAAAGCTAAGAAGTAAGAAACTCATGAACCAAGCAAGAGAAAGCAGTGGATGAAATCATGTGTTGACTATTTGGTTAGAGCCAAATCACAACTAGGGCCAGCGAGCCAAAATGTAGATCTACACTGGAGATTATTATTATTTTTTTGCTATCAGGAGTGCCACCCTCCACTTGGCAGGAATGGTCCCAGTGTGGTTTGCAGATCACTTAAAAAAATATTGTCTTTAATCTCAGATGTAGAGTTTCAGATGATGGAGGAAGAAAATAATGGATGGAAACTAATCAAGGAGAGAAACAACCTAGAATTATGGATAAACTTCCTAACAGTGAGAACAATTAACCAGTGGAACTGCATGCCTTCAGACGTTATGTGCTTCATCACTGGAGGTTTTAAAGCAGAGACTGGACCACCATTTGTCTGAAATGGTATAGGGTCTCCTGCTTGAGCAGGGGGTTGGGCTAGAAGACCTCCAAGGTCCCTTCCAACTCTATTCTATTACATTGTAAAAGAAAGGTGAGATGGGAAAAGGAACTGATATTCATCTTCAGTGGTTCCTGGATCTTAGATTTTCTTTGGATGGTTGATTGGATAATCATTGGGGGAACAAGGCATGATTGGAATTAAGAGATGGCTCTTATTGTTATCAGTGACTAAATTCATATTATTATTGATTTATGAATGAATAATTTATATTCATTTCATTTGAACCTTAGCTTTCTGCCCGTAAGTCTGGCTGTCATGGTTCCGACAGATCAAACTCTTCAAAAGAACTTCAAGGCATTGTTTACCTTGAAGAATCTTTTATTTGAGAAACATCAGCACTACATAGTCGAAACCAAAAACTAAATTCTCCTCCCCTGGATACAAAGTAACAAAGCACAATTCCCTCCTCCAATTAACAGTCATAAATCACATTCCCCAATTAGCTTGGGCTTTCTCCCCAGTTCTCCAGCCCGCCAAAACTCTATCAACTCTGGGCCCAATTACCTTGGGTTCCCATGGCTGAGTTATTATTGTTATGACTAGCTGGACTCTCATCCACATTCCCCCTCCCAGCATCAACGAACTCTAAAAGCAATAGAGGAAAATGGCTGCATTTCCATCTGTTGTCAAAGCAAGAGCATCCAATGTTAGCAGCGTTGAGACAGGCAAGATTATAGCCAGGGAGGCAAGTAGAAAAATCCTTGGATCTTTTGCTGACTTCTAGTACAGGGAACAGTCTAATGATAGAGAAAGCAGCTTTATTAGAACATGCTTAGGATGTACAAGGGAGGTTAAGAGAAATGAAATATAAATAAATAAAATAAATTATATAAAAGAATGCCATTTCCTCAGAAGCAGATCTGGGAAACAGTATCCCCAAGCCTTTTAGGAAAGTAGCACACACACAGTGTAACCTGGATTTTAATAAATTTTTGAATGAAAGATTCTAACTCTGCTATCATTTCTAAACTTTGCTTTGAGGTATCTTGCTTCTCCTAATGCTGGAGGATATTTCAGAGTTGTCTGTTCAAATTAATACGTAACTAAATTACAAGAACGACAATCCTCATGATCACAAAACAACAATCCAGTTCCCTCTTCATCCCTCCCCCCTTTCTTTATCCATCCAACTATTTATCTAAGAGAGGGGAATATATAGCCCTTGATTATACGATTCACAAAAAAACCCATTTGGAAACAATGCTTTGTTTTCAAGGCGAAAGAGTGAGTATGGAAGGGGAATAATAGAATTTTCTTCCTGCATTGACTGTCTGCACCCATAAGCCACAGTTAATTTAGTAATTCTGGCAGCTCATGCCTTTGAATTTTGATCTCTTAGCCGTAGTAGCTGGAAATAGAAAGCCTTAAGATTTTTCATGAGGAAGCATTAGATACTGTTGGCTGAGGTCAATAGAGATCTGACCTTACTTCTTATTCAAACACACCTGCCTGTGACTTCATGGAAGTTCAGAAGATGGCTTTTCATGTAAGTACTGATATGGGTACCTAAAATTCTTGGAACAGAATTAAAACAAAACAAAACCCTGCAGTCATCTGCCACTCCGAGATGTATGAAGTGTGAAGTTTAAGGGAGCCGCATTGATCTGAGTTGTAAATGTCTAGAATAGTTATCAGCTCTAGAATTAGTAGCAGTCCCTAAAATGATAGACGCATCAGGCCAACGTTTGCAATAAATATAGGCTTGTTTTCCTTACACTTAAATTAGCAAGAAGAGAGTCTGTTTTCTTGAAATGAAGGATCTTCCTGGCAGAAGAATTGTCTTCTGTGTTGACGGTTCCTAGTAGTTTTGTTAACGGAATGGGAACATAATGTCAGGGAAGTTGAAAACCAAGATTCCACTGAATGCAAGAAGATCTATACAGAATATGGCATCAGCTTTCTGGACTTTTTAATGCAAGTGAAATTTGAGACTTTATTAAAAAGTTAAGGGCAACCATTAGCAATTTCTCCCTTCGAATTGAGACCTGGGGGAACTTTTTCTTTTTTACTCAATGAAATAAAGGATACAAACTGAGCATTCACACTAGAAATTCTGTGATAAGCAATACAATGGTCCCCTCTCATAACTCTGTTGCGTATTTTAGAGTGAGGGATTTTCCACATTCATGCCGGCAAATTGCATGGCTTTATATCTTCATTTGGAGAGCAAGTACATTTCAGCCTTCATTATTTCCACCCATCAACACAGGGACATTGAAAACAAGAAACAGTGGCAGCTTCCTGGATAACGTGGAACATGTTTTAAAGACCAACAGTTGTCATGAATGTGTGGTTTGTAATTTTTAATTCTTCATACATGTTAAAGCATGTATACTTTTTTTTTTTTACTATCACCTATTTTCTAAAAGAATCATTACAAAATGAAGTCCTATCCAGGACTACTCTGAGATAATTGAATTTGGATTATATCTGCTATTGAACTTATATAATTTTGTTCCAGAAATTCAACCAATCTCCCTTTAAGTCAAGATCATTATTATCCTTGAAGGTGTCTAAATAATCCCAATCAGAAAAATCAAAACAGTGGGGGAAAAAAAGTTAAGCAGATTTATCAAGGTTACAAAGATCCCAGGAAACAAAACCAGATAAGTAAAAGTTTTTTTTTTAAAAAAATGAATTATCCTGGAAAAGTGTAATATTGTCAGTGTCCATCATGTCTTTCATTAATATCAGTGAATGCTTAAGATTGAAAGTCTACAGCTAACTTTCCTAGAAATATTCTACTGAGCTCAGTGGATCATGAATATAGTGACAGGCTGCAAGCTTTAAAAGGCCACCTTAGAAATTAATCCTTTGAATGAGAAATATTTCCTCTTTATCGTATTTTATTTTAGTTTTGGAAATGCCATAAAAAAAACAACCCCACCACACCTTTGTTGTGCTCTGAACTCAGAGTTTGGCAGCTAATTTGTTTCATCTCCTGGTAGGAAAAATGCAAAATGATTTAATAATCATTACTGTCACTCCAACAGTGTAACAATAACTGAAGTAATAGTACACAATAGGGGAAAACAAGGCTAATATTTTTCAGGGCTTTGCTTGTGCGTCAGTCCAGAATAAGCAGAGTTTTTCACAAAACTCCATGTTATTCATTTAACCATTTAAAAATGTTATTTCCAGATGCCGTTCCTACAGGGATTGCAGTTGCAAGAAATGGATTAAAAGCACGACTCCTTAATTACACAAAACTACTCATTGATTTTTTGTTTGTTCATGCCAGATAAATGTTATAGGATTGGGACCTTATCATTACACTTTTATCGATTTTGTTTTTATCAGAGGTAGAGTCTGGGTCAAATACTTGTTCAGATATAGAATGCAGGAATTTACTTTTGATTAATAACACCAGGAAGATTTTTTTTTACTCAATAAAGTCTAATTACAGTAAAATTCTCTGAATTAGAAAGAACTTTTATACTTTACCCAGTACATAAAATGTTGACTTCAAATCACATCTGATTTTTAGGACTATCCAGTTAACTAACGATAAGAAAACGATTAGTCTGTACACATAAACACACCCAAACATGAGTTTTTATATCTTTATCTACGTCTATATCTACATCGTTCTTGTGCAGTTATTCTAACTGTCTCTGGTCCCGTTTTTTGCTGGTATATATTGAATAAACAGGAATTAAGGCTTAAAATAGTTTTGCAAAATGAAAACATGTTCCTAGTAAGTAGATTTCAATAACTAAGTTAATTTACTTTAATTTGAGGTTTTTCTATTTCCTGAAAACAGAAATATAGGAACTAATTTTATCTGCATATACCTGATTTAATTGTATATACTTTGGATAGATTAAGTTTCAAGTTAATTGTGGAAATTCAACTAGACTGTTGTACAAGAGATTTAAGCTTAGACAATAATTAGCTATTTTAAATACTATTAAAATAGTCATATTAACTTCAAATGTGATGCTTTATAAATTGCTGATATTTATTTTCCAAATTCAAACACTAAAATTTCAATAATATTGTAACATTATCAGTGAACAATTTACTCCATAATGCAGTTAATTTTCCAAATGATTTCTATGCTGTTGCGTTGTCATATTATAAAAATATAATAAAACTATAATAATGTGGGGGGAAAAATCTTATCAGAATTTTGCACAGAGATTTTTTTCGATCATTTTTTCAATTTAAGATAGATCACCCTCAGGTATTTTGATGTATTCTTTTCCTACAAAATACATAATTTGGACGTATTCCAAACTAACATTAAAATCTGATGCCCATTCAAATATTTTCAACAAAGAATGTGCAAACCAGCAAGTGAACATTCTTTGCAAAAATGCCACCTATGATATTAACTATTACAGTTATTCCAACAATTGTCTAGGATTATATATTTTCAGTAAAACATGAAATGTGCATATCAGGGTATTTAAACTCTAGTAAAGTGATAAATTAAACTATTGAAGTTGATAAAGAATTCCAAGCCATATATATATAATCAAGGGTTTATCAGGAGGAGATTACCCAAAAGTTCTAACACATATAAAACACAGGAATATTCTTGTTTGTTTTCAGATGCTGAAAATTCTGTTAATATTCTAGTAGCTAGAGTCAGCTCTCTTAGAATCAACTCTCTCCCTTTATCTTCTCCTAAACTTTAAAATGTATTAAACAAAAAACAAATAAGTCATAAGCTAAAGTGCATCAACTTTTGGCTTTTAATTTTCTTTTTTTTTCCAATTTACAAAGTGGAGATATTTTCTGTCCTCTGTATTTCATCTCAGACTGGAAGGCAAAGAACTGGAATTAACACACATTCCGCACAAGTCCCGAACACTCTTTTGCCTTCTACGTCTGCAATCTCAGAATTAACTTTTCTGCAAAGTATAAAACTGCTCCTCCCCCTGCTAGACATGTAATTAGTATAATTAATAATTATTTCCTAATTGAAACACAGGTTAACAAACTTCTCTAATGTGGAGAGGTAAAGGGGAGAAAAATGCTTTGTATTAACCCCGAGTGTTTTTAAGCCTATAAAAGTCTTCAAAAGACCTGAATATATCAAGCAATCTTTTACTCAACCAAATCTACCCCCCACGTTCCTTCTTACACTTACTTAAATACCCACTATGCTCACAGCTTGGAGAAAAAGCTTTAATGGATCACTGGCTTTAACTGAAGAATGGTAGCTACGTGATTTGTCTAAGTGGTCTCAAGCCCTCCCCCCCTTTTTTTGGGGTGGTATTAATAATTTTCATCAAATGAAAACAAAGGCGTCTTAGCAGAACAGAAGCAGAGCTTTCGACCAGCACTATTAACATTGCCTTTTATTTGCAGCACAAACATTTCAAACAATTATTCCAGACCCCTCTGGGTGCTCGTTGCTACTAAAGCAAGTTGTCAGGTATTCTTCCAATCTCTGGCAAAGAGACGGGAGGAAAAGGAAAAAAAATATCACATTTTGGGGGAGCTTTTGAAAAAAAGAATCTCAGGGTCCTGAAATGAGAGGTGTGGGTCTCCTTTATGCCTGTGAGATTTCTGAGGCCAAATTGGAAGAAATGAACCCAATTATGTAATAAAAGGGAATTTAAGAATTGAAGAAAGGTTCGTGACAGCCTATTTCTATTCAACTTTGAATCCTTTCTTTTGGAAACGCTGTGACTGTGACACAAAAATTACCGGTATCTCTATGCCTGTTTAAAATAGATGTAATGTATAATATATTTAAAGAATTATTTCCCTTCAGGAAAGAAACTTTTTTTTATGTAGGAATTAAAATTAAGGTGTTGGGTTTTCCCGTCCCACACATAGCTTGATATTTTGATAATTTAGTAATGTTCTTCTGCAAGTGAGTGGCCAGAGGTTTAGTTATTTAATTTCATTTGTGTAACATGGAGACACACAAATATTTTGGCATCGTATCTTGGGTGATATATAGGATTTTCATACAGGTGAATCCTCACATCAGGGCTAAGTGCTGATCAAAATCAAAAATAGGACTTTAATCTTTAATCTTCCACTAAATTCCTCCCCCCTCCCTCTCAATTTAGTTGTAACACTTTTGGTAGTTATTTCAATGCACTATAAAGTGCTAGAAGAATTTCAGTGTATTGCAAAGTATCAAAAATGCTTAATAGAAATTTCATGAAACACAGATAATATAATAAAAAGAAAGCTTTCTCTGGTATCTGCTTTTATCCAATTCTAAATAGTTCAGACTTTTACAATTACATTTTGTAATTAGCTGTAGTTATTTTTTTTTGAAACTCACATGCAAATATTATGGAAACGTGCTATGCTTCCATAAAGCTTTGCTTGAACTAATTTTTGAAAAGAAAAACAGGCGCAAAAAAATTGTATTAAGTGAAACTGGTAAAAAGATGCTAGTGAGTAATTAACTAGTTAATAATCCCGATTTAATGACACCAGTGTACTTTTTGCAGAAACTTTGTGCAATAGAGTTACTGTGACAGTTAAAACATTCTGGGTATTTCGCTTAGAAACAGATCTGTTAAGTTATTCAGTGATAAATTATTAACCACCCTCAGATTTGGGATGGGGATTCTCCTATGAATTCTAATCTATTTTCTCACCTAATTGTTTTCTCTGGAAAAGCCCAATGAATGAGCAGACTTATGAGAAACATAAATTGATTTGGCAAGAGAAAGAAATATTTTGTTTATGTCATTTTCAGTCCATTAGTTTTATGGAGTACATGGACAACTTAGAAAACTATAATTCATCACCCATAAATATTAATTCCCTGGGTTTGAAATTTACTTGCATTTTAAGAAGAATGTCTTGCATGAAGCGATTTGGGGATTAAGACAAAAAACTAGCAAAATCACATATTTTTTCTCATTAGTCCTAATCTACAAACAACTATTAAAGGTATGTAGGTATGTGCGTGCATGTGTATAATCTTCACTGAACAACTTGTATAAAAACAGGAATAATTTCTATTGCTGTAGACTTGAAAAGTCCATGGCGCTTGTGAGAAACGAGCGCCTTTTCCATACAAAGAAATTGTCAGGTCCATACAACTAGCAATTGTATATTAAAGGAGATTGAAACACCATCTTTTTCCTGACTCTCATGCTGTAAACGGACAAGGATGTGGTGTGTGATATACACATCTTCCATAAATGACTCTTCTGTGATTTAAAAAAAAATGAAGAAAAAAGATCTGAGATACCTTCTTCAGTTCTTAGAATTGTGACATTCTGCTTTCTCAGAAAACAAATTCCTGGAGTTTCAAATTCATCTTCAAAAGCCCTTTCTAAGAAAGTGGGCTCAAGGCCCATAAGGCCCATCCTGTGGACTGTTCCCTATTGGCATAAGATGGAAGGAAGGAAGGAAGGAAGGAAGGAAGGAAGGAAGGAAGGAAGGAAGGAAGGAAGGAGGAGGAGGAGGAGGAGGAGGAGGAGGAGGAAGAAGAAGAAGAAGAAGAAGAAGAAGAAGAAGAAGAAGAAGAAGAAGAAGAAGAAGAAGAAGAAGAAGAAGAAGAAGAAGAAGAATTTGTACTGCAAAAGAGCTATGTAGATTTGAGGATTAATAATGACATTTTTGAGTACTATTATCCTGCAATTCACGATAGCATTTTAGAACCCAGCCTGTATATTTAAACCTACAAGAGAGAATAGAAAAGTGACTGGACTGTGTCAGGAGTTCTCAGAATGTTTAATTAGACATCAGCAGTTGGGATCCATTGCTTTGAATCTTCCTTTTTCCCCCCTCTTTATTTTGATTTATTTTCATTTAATTTATTTATTTTATTGTCTAATCTGTCTAAGGATCAAACGTCACAGCTGTAAAAATAAAAAACCACCTTGCAGATTCAGAAAAAAAGAAATGACTTCAAAAGAAGAATGCATTAGGGATAGATTTATTTTTCTTTTAACAGTGGCTTAAAAGAGGTCATATGATCTACAGACGTTTCACTGCCTCCTGCTGCTTACGGCCATGATTCCATCGTGATTTCTTGAAAGCAGGGCTTACTGAGAATTCCAAATGAATTTGTGTAAATTTTGGAGACCAACTTTCCTAGTCTAGAAATTGATCATTTTATCACGGTAGCATGTACATTGCATGCATTATAGGGTTAGAGTTAATTCTCCTCTCACTTCTTTTAATTGGAAACAAAGGAATTTTGTAGGATCTAGTGCATTGGCCAAAGCTCTGAAACAGCAATTATTTTGTCATTTAAAAAGTCTCTTAATAAAAATGGAAGCCAAGTTTTCAAACATTGCAAACCTCAATATCACTTTCATGAAATCTCAGTCATGTTCAACAACTACAAAGGCCATAGAGGTTCCTTCAGAAACGATGAGAGAAGAATGTATACATCCCAAACCATATGCTTACGAAAATGAGAACATTAAGGCTTCCGGGGCATCTCCTATTAATTTCATTGCAACTCCTGTAGAAATATGTTAAACTTTAAGGAAGCAAACAACTCTTAGATGATCATATGTCATGGGCACTCATTTCAATGGTGTTACAACAATTGGATAGATTGGTCTTTCAAATTAAACATGGATCATATACTCAAGAGTTGACTTTGTACACGTCCAGATGGCTCTAATTTAGGGAACCGAGAATGTTCTTTCAGGCTTCAGAATCTGCTGATTCCCTGCTGCTCTATACATCTAACAAAAGTTAGCCTGGGACACATCCAAACGATGAGCTCCCTGTGGTGAAGGGAAATGATTCCAAAGGCAGACATACTGAGTTTATGGGAGGGGTGCTTCACAAACTTTGAGTTGCCCATCGGGCTATGAACGCAGGCCCTGGGCAATCTGCTCTGCGTGTATGTGCTAGCTAAAAGCGAAGGTGTCGCGAATGCCTTTTGCCACCTTGCAAATCTTCATGCTAAAGTTTATATTTGCATAACATGAGACAACCATGAATTGCTTTTGTCTTTTTTTTTTTAAAGAACAGAAGTCATTTGCCAAGGGAAGAAAGCTCCATGTCATCCCAGGGACTGAGCGTGACTCCTAAACTAAACCAGAACAGCTGCCCATCTGAAGGAAATGTGTATAAACAGAACTAATTTGTACAAGCAAAGGACTTGAATCCTTAACCCGTCTCTTCTTGCCTGTGATGACTGGCCCTGCAAGCTTCTTTGAAGACTACTCAGAAAATTACATGGGAAAAAAAATCCCCTACAATCTCTAAAATGGGTTGATGTGCTCCGTTAATCAAAAAGTCTTTCTATCGGGGTTAGATTAGGAATGACTCCCGATAAACTAGAGCCCAGCGATTGTCAGCTAAGCAAAGTCAAAATTAATGACCAACAAAATCAACTTCCTTTTGTGGTTGATTTTCAACCAGCTGCATCCCCAGTATAAAAGAACTGTCAAAGGAAGGGGTCTATTAATTATTAACTCAGAACAGCTTCAGAAAACCATCAGTAAACCTCCACTGACATCCTTCTGACAGCCTGGTAATCTTTCTCAAAAAAAGTTATTGGGTCCAAGTTGTTGTTTTTTTTTAACTTAGCTTGTTTTTATTTGCTGGTTTGCACCATTGCAAGTCCTGAAGGATAGTTCAGTACCATATCTCTGAAGGCATGAGGCCAAGGACCATTTCTCAAAAAAAAAAACCCCAACACCAAAAAACCAAAACATCTGTGCGGAAGATTTTACATCAGAATTCTGCGTGCAATTTCTTGTGTAACTCTCCTTCAGCTGTCAGCATAATAGAACTGTCAACAGCCTAATTGTAAGATACAATATGTATGGGGGAACTATCCGACTGAGGGGTGGCGGAAAGGCGGGGAGGGAAATGCATGTGGAATGTAACACAACTCAATTGTCACTTTGATAAAGACAAGCCCAACCTGTGGCTAAACCATTTAAAACCTCCCGATTAATCCCTGGATTTCTCAGGGTAGGTTGGATCAAATTCAAAACTCACGATCAACAAAAGTTAGATGCTTTGAAACTCGGCACATCAAATGCAAACCTGCTGTTCCTTCTTTTGTCACGTCACTGATTTAAAATTACACGTGTGTCTTTGGTTGTATATTTTTGAAAACTTTCTGGCAACTATCTCCTTTAAGTCCTTGAACCACCAACAGATTGCATTCCCTGTTTGACATATGTGTTGTGTTGTTTTGGTGTTTTGTGGAGCAAATAATTATGTGGATTACTAAAGAGCAGCTATTTTGAGAATTCTATTTTTTTTAAAAAAAAATGAAGACATGACTTCTTCCTTACATAAAACACAAAAACAATTTCCTAGATTTGTTTCCATTAGTCAGTCATCTTAATAGACTGTTTTACATTTAATCCTGAATTTTCATGGCTTCTGGGAACTCTTTAGTGTGTATCTTGCTGAAACGAACTCTTTAAAAAACTATTGTAATGACTTCTTTCAGTTCAAATATCTTTTGCTCTTTGGAGTTAACAGCCTATGCTATCAGGAGCAAGGAATCCTTATTCAGACCTTCAAACAAAAGTCTGCATTCATATTTTTCTAAATATAAAACAGTAAGCCAAACACAACAAGTTACAACCTTATAATATTCTGGGTTTCGGATGTGGAAAGATAATAATTCTAATGTTTAAAAAAGGGCATTTCTTTATTTAAAATAACTACAAGATAGAAAATAATAGTCCTGCATGAGCAGAGAATAGTAGGACAACTCGTTCTGCCTTAATTTCAGATGACCTTTTTTCTGATTGAAATAATTTAATTAGGGTTTTTTTTTGTTTTCTGTTAAGTTTTCTACAACCACATAGATCCTGAATAATTTAATTTTAGGTGGGTTCACCCCACCACTAAACAAAATATCTCTATGGTTAACTGGTCTCAGTTAGAATCTTGCTTTATTCATAAAGACTTAAGCAGTATTAAAGGGGGAGGAAATAAATAAGCTAAAATAGAAGAAAAAAAAACCCATTGAGACAAACAAATCACACAACCTGCAATTACTTTATGGCAGTAGATTTAAAGATTGCCCTCTATTCTGCGTTAGACTTTTTTCATTTCTGTTTATGTTTGCCTACCTTTGCTGGCCTGTATCACCTGTTCCATTAAAAGCTGAACGTTGGTGCAGATGCTTCGGATCGGTCTATGTTTGCATCGATGGGAAACGTTCAAAAATGTTCTTTGCCTATAGAAATGTAGGTTAATATAATAGCTACTTGAGCAAGGAATTGAGGCAATACGCAGGACTATAGTTGTTCTGATTTAGGCCTGTCCACAATTTTGTTTGTGGTCTTGCCATTCATGGCAGCTGGACTCTGACCTTCAAGTTCCCTCTCTCTCCTCCCCAAGTATTCTTTTCAGATTCCAAGTTCTTTGCTTCTTACCCACCCACTGACACCATCCTATTGAAAAGTGGAGATAACTTTATTCATCTATACATCATTGTATCAAATTCAATAGGGAAACAGCTTCAGCGTTGTTCAAAAACTGGACAAGTTAGTAATGTCTTCATTCTCCCTCGCTCCCTCAGTAGACTTTCCCCATGCAAAAAAGAATATATATATATATATATATATATATATATATATATATATATATATATATATATATATATATATATATATATATATAATAAATCTCCAAAGGTTGTTTTTATAGTTAAACCTCCACCCTTATCTTTGGCAGAAATGCAGGGTGTTTTCCTAAACGCTATTAGGATCTCCCAAAAAGATCACTAATGAATAAATGCTCCAGAAATGAGGCTCACAGAATGGTCTTGGATTTCATGGACTATTTGATTTCCATCAAATATTGAGCTTAGATTTGTACATAACGAGCAGAAAATAGCTCTCTCCTTCTCCGAAATGGGAAAAATGTACTGTCCCCAGGCTTCCCCTCCCACACAGCTTGAAGGAAAAACCAAATTAAATTGCAGGAAGATTCCTCATCTTCATTCCATGTTCGTTGATTACAGCCAAGAATTACAAAAGAAGCTGATTATATCAATATGAATTTGCTATCAGTGATCAAATAACATTCCAGTTCTTAGAACTAATTGAGGGTCTTCACTTAAATGCTAATTACATCAAAGTCTATTGATGCTGCCAGTTTCAACTCCGATGCATCCAACAATCTTTCTCCTATCATTTTTCTTCCTGATCCTTCTTCCAAACTTTTTCCACCAGTCCCTTTGTTGGCATTAGAAACTAGCAAATATCTAAACAAAAACCTGTGATGCTTCTGTGTGCAGCTGAGAATAAGCGAACTTTCTAAATTAAAAGGATGACAGTCCCTGCTTCGCCCTTTTCTCCTCCCCCCCCCACTCTGATTTAAGTAAACATAATGCTTAAAAAAAAGATGAATTATAGAGAACACCGGCATATCCAAAATTGAACTAAACAAAGAAGAGTTATTTAAATTGGAGGTGAAGGAGAAAAGTGAGGCAATAAAATAAAATAAAAATCTAAACACAAATCAAACCTTCTTCCTTGACAGGGTGTTTCGTGCAAGAGACTCTAGAAGTTTATTTAGTGGGAATAGTGGATATTGGGAGGGATTTAAAACGTTCAAAGGAGAGAAGTTTATACATTAGTGCAGTAAGTTGCAAAACACTGTTGATATTCAAATGTTTATTGTCTAAAATCTGGGATAAGCTTCAGCCTGAGAGAACCTTTAAGTGTCTACAACTATTGCTAATTCCCCTCGGCATTGAGAAGGACACAAAAGCCTTAATCCAATTCCACTTTTTCTTTCCCCAAAGAGCCTTGGCTATTTTTCTCTCGTATAAACTAACAACCTTATCCCAACCCACCGCAAGAGTGGTGAAAGGAAAAAAAAAAGAGAGCTCTGTGTTTATACTTCAACCAATACTTTGTGTTGGGAGGCTAAAGTACGGCGAGAAACTTTTTAAGTGGAACCCAAGGCCCCACTCCATCTTTAGAAGCAGAATAAGGAGCCGCCCGGATGGAGAATGGGCAAAGGGGTAGTAGACGAGAGAGGTCTCTTCATCTCTGCCTGTGTAAAGAAAATGATATTTCTTTTTCTTTCTTTTTCTTTTCTTTTCTTTTCTTTTTTTTGAGTCACAATGTTCTTGCAGATATTGTGCCTGGGACAGAGAAAGATGGACCCCCAAATCACAGTTACACTTGTGCATGAGCTCCCAGATTAAAATATATTTAACTAAATATATATTTTTTTTAAAAAAATATTTTTTTATTCTTTTAAAAAAATGACTGTGGCACGTAGTCCCTAAAGTGCATGTTCATGCGAGTATTTCAAAGGCTACAGAAAATAATGTTGGCTTAGGATGTGACTATTTGATCCATGAATTAATTTAAAAAAAAGTCTTCAGGTTGAGCTTGGTGTCTCCTGATTACTCGAATGTAATCACTGTTTTCTTACCAGCAATATGAAAGAGGTTTGCCACTGCCTTCTTACAAAATATATATACTGCTCAAAAAAATAAATAAAGGGAACACTTAAACAACACAATGTACTGTATTTAATAGTAGGAGGTCTTATCTTGTCTTCCCTTTCTTTTTTTGAGCAGTATATTTAACTTCTCAGTCTAATATACAGTCTGAAGATTTTCTGGTAGTTTTCCAGCCAAGCCCTCCGTGGAGTTGACTTAGCATTTCAGGAGTAGCCAAAGTTGGGTATGCGCTGCCATCTAATAGAACAGGGCTTTTCAACCTTTTCACCCATTGTACCACTTTTAGGATATGGCAACATCCGAGCACCACCAGTCGCCTAGCAAGGTGTCAAAAACGTGAGGACCAAAAAAAAAAAAAAAGGAAAAAAGTGATGAAGTACAAGTAGTCCTCGACTTACAACAGTTTGCTTAGTGACTGTTTGAAGTTACAATGTCACTGAAAAAAGTGCCCCCCAAGCCACAGCTGAGCAAGAAACCTGCCTGCCCGCCCGGCGGTGCTCTTCCTCCTGTCCGAGGTTTTCATTGTTGTGAGCATTTCTGTTGAGGATTGGCAGCGGGGGTGGGGTGGGGGGGTGTTTGGTTTTTATTCCCCCCCTCTGCTGGGTGGTTGCAGCAGGTTTTGGTCACTTCACATGACCCTGGGACACTGTGACCGTCATAAATATGAATCAGTTGCCAAGCATCTGAATGTAAATCACAAGACCCTGGAGATGCTGCAACATTCCAGCTGATCGGCGCTTCCTCTGGGCTCAGCAGAAGCGCCAGGATCAGCGCCGAGCTCCTGCTGGAGCCTGGCGCTGATCCTGGCACTTCCGCTGAGCCCTGACAGCCCTGCAGCTCCAGCCATCTCTCACTCAGGCTTGTGTGGTGCTGCCATCGGTTCAGCTCATTCCCTTCCCCTGCTACCATTTTTCTACCACTGGTCGCGTACCACCTGCCAGGTGCCAATGTATCACAAGTGGTACCCATACCACTGGTTGAAAAGCCCTGTAATAGAATAACAGAGTTGAAAGGGACCTTGGTGGTCTTCTAATCCAGCCCCCAGCTTGAGCAGGAGACTCTATACCAGGGGTAGGCAACCTTGGCTCTTTTATGACTCGTGGACTTCAACTCCCAGAATTCCTGAGTCAGCTATCCTGATGGGAAGGGAGAGGTTTCCAAGCTCAGCCATGCTGGCTCAGGAATTCTGGGAGTTGAAGTCCACGAGTCATATAAGAGCCAAGGTGACCTACCCCTGCTCTATACCATTTCAGATAAATGGCTATCCAATCTAGCTGGTTCCATAAATAAACTGAGTGTGTGGTTTTTTTTAAAGTAAGAGCAAGGATTAAATAAAAACAGATCTAAGGGCTGAGGCAGACCTACCATTAGACAGAAGGTGAAATAAATTCTAATGAAGTAAATACTAATGGACAACAGTTCCGAGGCTCATTCTTGTGAATCAATTTCTTATCATCCTTCATCTCTTGGAGAATAAAGTAGCATGCTAGATGAATTATCTGGTATATACATTTGATGTGTTATGGTCCAGTGAAAGATATTAGCCTGTCACCAGTCTTAGGACTATGCAAATACTTGTTTCACAACTAAAATTAGAAGCAAATTCAAGCAAACCTTTGAACCGAATCAGCTGTTTGATATGAATCAAAAGCTGATAGAAATTGTCAGAGTGGATCAGACGCCTCCAAATAGTTTGTCTTACAGCACAGACTGAGGCTCCTTAATTAATTCCATTTGGTGATTTAATTGGAACAGTTGTAACAAACAGATTACTTTCTGAAAGCCTTCAAATGCTTGAATTCAACTGGATCAATTTTCCAAAAACAATCAGTTATTTAACTCAAGTTTTGCTTGTTTGCACAAGTCTAACCAGTATCAGTCAGAATCAACTGATCATCTAGTTAGCTTTGGTAAATGAAATGATGAAGGCCATCTTGTCCTTTGTGGCAAAGAAAAGAAAAGAAAAGAAAAGCTTAAACCAACAAGCTAGTAATTAATTAATTAATTTTATTTTATTAGATTTATATACTGCCCTTTCCCGAAAGACTCAGGGCGGTTTACAGGGTATTTAAATCAAGAAATACAAAAGTTAAAAACAATTTAAAAAATTACATCAATCCCTGAAAAAAAGTAAAAACCCCAATTAAAATTAAAATTAAAATTAAAATTCTCAGCCTGGGCCAGAGAGCTCGAAGAGCCAGGTCTTCAGGTCCCGGCAGAATGAACGGAGGTCGGGGGCAGTCCTAAGCTCCGTGGGCAGCTGGTTCCAAAGGGCAGGCGCGCCCACTGAGAAGGCCCAACCCCTGGGTGTTATCCTCCGGCAATCTTTTACCGGCGGCACCCTGAGCAGACCCTCCCTGTGGGAGCGCACTGGACGAAGGGAACTTGATGCAGAAGTTTGGCATCCATTTTGACATCCATGTTTGACCTTTAAGTAGCATTCCAGGAACCAATTTTTTTTAAGGGACTGGATAATAAAGAAAGTAGGATTCAGTGTGGAAATTAAAACTGATTTGATTTAAAGTTAGTAAAAATAACAAGTAGTTCATATAATTGGTCCCAGGACTTGAACAATATTTTCTTTCAGTCATAGGGAGGGAAAAAAAATGAAATTTAGGGGGGAAAAATGGAGGAGTTTGAGACTGGTCCAAAGTCCTCAGATAATTCTGAGCCGGCAAGATGCACAGTCATAAACTGAACTTGTTTCTAACAGTGATCAGCCAAGTGACTCAAGGACAGCCCGCTTGTAGCAATATCTGTCTCCTGCTATTTGTCTCCCAGCTTCTGTTATTCTGCTTCAAACTGCCTCCATCAACAGTATATCCACTTATGGCCATTGCTGATAGCTGTGGATTGTCCGATCCAGTCTTTGGAATCCATTGTTTAAAGTGTCCAAACTTTAGCAGTGAATTCCATAGGATAATTCCATGAAATTTGAAGAAGCATTTGCTTTCTTTTTTTTTGACACTGTTCTGAACCTATTGTCTATGTCACTGAGAAACTATCTTGCTAACACCCAGAGAGAACAAACAGAATTTATTTGCCTCTACTCTCATTTATAATCCTATCAGCTTCTATCCTGACTATTCTGTAGTCATGTTCTTCTTAAACTAAAGTCCTTCCCCTTTCGTTTTTCTTCTGAAGAAATGGAAGTCACTCCTTCAGTTCTTGGCTGCCCATTAGGTACTTTCTGGTCTCTACAATGTCTTTTCTGCACTTTACATATATACTCAAATCACTTCCAGACAAAGGCTCCAGTCCACCAGTGGACTGAACCGATCCACAGTATTATTCAGCTGAAGTGCTCCTTGGGATCATGCAATTTTACCAGTTCATGCTTTTCTCTGGAAACGTTCACCAGGGAAGTCCCATTTTCAAAGAGCAGAAGAGGTAAGTTTCATTTTAATCTCAATTACTGGCTAATAGCTGAGCACTGATTGGATGAGACCCTAGGCTCACCTGTTGGCCAGGTAGGTCAGATTCTGATTGGTTGACCCTTCTCTGAAATCACGATGTGCTTTCAGAACCAAGGCATGCGGCAGCCTGGTTAATAGTTAGAATAGCCCGTTCAAGCCCTGTTCGGTTTCAAATGTGAAATAAGATTTAGATGATGGGGAAAATATGTCATCCTGAAGCAAAAGATAAGGTCTTGGACGCAAGCTCGAGGTTTTATGTAGGAGTCTCCGCAAAGCCAGGCACATCTTGGCTGAAGCTTCTCAGATGTTCAATGTGATATGCCTATCACATTCTCGATGCTATCTCAAGGTCAATAGCCAATAGAAATAGTTGATAGCAATAGCAATAGTACTTAGACTTATATACCGCTTCACAGTGCTTTACAGCCCTCTCTAAGTGGTTTACAGAGTCAGCATATTTTCCTCCAAAAATCATTTTAACGACCTCGGAAGGGTGGAAGGCTGAGTCAACCTTGAGCTGGTCAGGATCGAACTGCCAAAATGCTGGTAGCTGGCAGTTAGAAGAAGTGGCCTGCATTCTAACCTCTGCACCAGCACGGCAATGATGGTCACTGAATGGATAAACTGGTTCCAGAACTTTGATTTTCTCTCTGTTGATGCTCAACGCCTTTAATTGTTGTATTTTCCTTGTTGTAGGTGTGTATATAAAGTATATTGCAAACAACTACCACCCACAAGCATGTGTGGGAAATGGAAGTCCAGACTATATCTACATCTAGAGATCTAGATGTAGATCTATCTATCTATATCTATCTACACATACATATATAGATATATATGTATGCAGATAGATAGATAGATAGATAGATAGATAGATAGATAGATAGATAGATAGATAGATAGATAGAGTCTTGACTGCCATTTCCCACACATGTTTGTGGATGATAGTTGCTTGCAATCTCCACATAGCTCTTAAAGGCATGTTTATTTACTTATAAGACTCCAACTTCACGAGTTTGTCTAAGTAGCTTTTTCTTACAACTCCAAGGAAATGGTTCTTTGTTGTCTTCTTCCTGAAGCAAATGAGTACCATTCAGTTGGGTTACATTTGGATGTAAAGAAAAAAAACACTCAGAGGAACACAATATTTATATTTTAAATATTTTTTGAGTAATAAATGAAAAACTAATTCAGCACTCTTTGTATCCTCTCTGATCTCCACTGCTTAGCGATTGCAAATTAGATTTTACTTTATGTTTGCAAACAAATGACAAAGTGCGTTGCCTTCCTATCCAGAATGTCTTCTCCTTCCAGCACCCTCTTCATTCTCCCCATCTTATGAACCTCATGTGAACAAAGCTTTCCTCAATGAAGGAGTCATTTCTTGTCCACGGCTTTGAATTGCAGTGTTGCACGGAAAGAAATTATAAGAGTGATATTTTCTTTGACTGACATGTTACCCTGTCTAGTTAACAACTTTAATTATCCTTGTCACTTGCAGAATGAGGAAGAAAGAAATGCACAAAATCAACAGAAGTTTGTCAGCTGGTTATTAGTTTCTGCAGATACTTCCTTTTATCTATTTATCTATACTCAGGTGGAAATGATTCCTTGCATTAAATAGGAAAGGAGTTCAAAATCTCAAGGCCACCCTTGGAATATTGCATCGAGGTTTGGTCACCATATTATAAAAAAAGATGTTGAGCCTCTGAAAAGAGTGCAGAGAAGAGAAACAAAGATGATTAGGAGGCTGGAAGCTAAAACATATGAAGAATGGTTTCTGGAATTGGGTATGTCTAGTCTAGTGAAAAGAAGGAGTAGGGATGACATGATAGCAGTCTTCCAATATTTGAGGAGCTCCTGTAAAGATGGGTGTGTGTGTGTCAAACTGTTTTCCAAAGCACCAGAAGGCAAAACAAGAAACAATGGATGGAAATAAACCAAGGAGAGAAGCAACCTGGAACTAAGGAGAAATTTCCTGACAGTTAGAGCAATCAACCAGTAGAACAACTTGCCTTGAGAAGTTGTGGGTGCTCCATCACTGGAGGCTTTTAAGCAAAGAATGGACAGCCACTTGTCTGAAATGATATAATAGGGTTCCCTGTTTGTGCAGAAGGTTGCAGTAGAAGATCTCCAAGGTCCCTTCCAACTCTGTTATTTTGCTATTCTGAGTCAAAACAATCAAGGTGACAGTCACATCTGCCACGATCCTCTCTTATCTCCTGATGTGAACACCCCTAATCGGTAGTCAATAGAACCATGTTGAGTCTATAAAGATGAGTTTCCATTACAGGCTGAATTACAAATCAATCAGCCCGGTTTGGTCTAATGTAAAATGTGTGAATTAGCAATAGCACTTAGACTTATATACTGCTCCATAGTGCACCCTCTGAGTGTTTGGTCCCAACAAACTGGGTCATCATTTTACCAAACTCAGAAGAATGGAAGACTGAGTCAAGCTTGAGCCAGTGAAGATCAAACTCCTGGGCAGTGTTAGCCTGAAATACTGCATTCTAACCACTGCACCACCATAAATGAGCTGTTTCCTTATCAATTGTCTGACACTGCTTTATTGATTGTTTTAATTTGTATTCCTAGGGTATTCTAGGTTGCTATTTGGTGAGAAGTAAGTGAAATGTGGAGGAATAGTGCTGCTTTATACTATACTGATAAGACCACACTTGGAATATTGCATCCAGTCTTGGTTGCCACAATGTAAAAAAGATGTTGAGACCCCAGAAAAAGTGCAGAGAAGAGCAACAAAAATGATTCATGGGCTGGAGGCTAAAACGTGAAGAACGGTTGCAGGAATTGAGTATGTCTAGTTTAACAAAAAGGACTAGGGGTGACATAATAGCAGTGTTCCAGTATTTGAGGGTCTGTCACAGGGAAGAGAGGAGTCAACTTACGATTATTCCATCTTTGGCCATGGGGGGTGAGCTATTACCCCCCGTAGATAGGGCGCACAACTTGGGGGTCCTTCTAGACTCACAGCTCTCTTTGGAAGAGCATATTGGAGCTGTGACTAGGGGGGCCTTTGCCCAGGTTCGCCTGGTGCACCAGTTGCGACCCTATCTGGACCAGGATGCCTTGCGTACAGTCACTCATGCGCTCGTGACCTCTCGTCTAGACTACTGTAATGCTCTCTACATGGGGCTGCCCTTGAAGTCCACTCGGAGGCTCCAACTGGTGCAGAATGCAGCCGCGCGAGTTGTTCTGGGAGTCTCCCGATACTCCCATGTTACACCTTTGCTCCGCGAGCTGCATTGGCTGCCGGTTGTCCTCTGGGTGAGATTCAAGGTGTTGGTAATGACTTACAAAGCCCTACATGGCATGGGTCTGGATTACCTACGGCAACACCTGTGGCCGGCATCAACTTCCCTCCATCCAGTGCGCTCCCACAGAGAGGGCCTCCTCAGGGTGCCCCTGATCAAAGAATGTTGATTGGTGGCCCCCAGGGGGAGGGTGTTCTCTGTGGGCGCACCAGACCTGTGGAACCGCTTGCCGGTTGAGCTCCGGATGGCCCCTGACCTTCGCTCCTTCCAGCGCGATCTAAAAACTTATTTATTTGAGCAATCTGACCTGGTTTGATGGGTTAGGGTTGGGGTTTTAATATGTTTTTAATTACTGTTTTAAACTTGGGCATAATATTTAATCGTTTTTTTAACTTTTGTATTCTGTTTTTATATTTATTGCCCTGTACACCACCCTGAGTCCTTCGGGAGAAGGGCGGTATAAAAATATAATAAATAAATAAATAAATAAACCCATTTTCTAAAGCACCAGAAGGCAGGACAAGGGCTAATGGGTGGCAGCTCATCAGGGAGAGAGCCAACCTAGAATTAAGGAGAAATTTGCTGAAAGTAAGAACAATTAATCAGTGGAATGGCTTGCCTCCAGAAGTGGTGGATGCTCCATCACTGAAGGTTTTCAAGTAAAACCGAATAGAATAATAATTGGGCTGGAAGGGACCTTGCAGATCTTGTAATCCAAATTCCTAATTGAGCAAGAGACACTATACCATTCCAGAAAAATGGCTGTCCAGCCTCATCTTGAAAATCTCCGGGGAGACTGGGCAACCATTTGTACAGACAAACCAGAATATTGCCAGGACATGATTAGCCATAGTTGGAACCAACCAGCTAAGAGATGATGACAGCTTGCCTACTTGACATTAGCTGTGCAAACATGATTCTTATCACTACTGCTCTCTGGATTGCCCTCTTTTCATTTCCCCTTCTCTGGAAATGAATGTCAGTTGAGTTTGGTTGGTTGGTTGCTTGGCTTTTAAATAAAACCTGCTTATTAATTTTACCATTTTAATATCAGCTGCTTGAGGCTCTTTTTCATCTCCTTCATATACTTCTTCCCTTCTATTGGATTCGCTTTCCTTTTTTTGTCAGTTCGTTTAACAATTTCCAAGAATTTTCTATCTTTTAAAGAGAAGCATTTGTGGTATAACTTGGGTTCCCTAAAGTTGGAACAGTGCTAGGAGATGTCTGACTTCGGATCTCATATCAAAGGCTTTACAGCAAATGATTTTAAGTATGGTTGAATTTTATTGCTTCTCGCATAGGCTAAAACCTCCAGCATCTCTCTGACCTCTTCCCAGTCAATCCAATTCCATCTAATGCCGCATGACTAATATGGTGGATATTTAATCTACTTCGGCTGCTAAAATTACTTTTGAGTTGCAGTGGTGATTTGGCTTGAAAAAAAATATTTCCCTCTAGGAAAAAGAAATGCTGATCACAGGTACAAAATAGATAAAGGATGATTTTTCCCCCAATTTTTTTTGAAGGACAAGGAAGAGAAGGTAGAAACTTTCCAGGGTTTCATTTTTAAATTATTCATTTTATTCAAAAAATTTATGTAGAGGAATGTTCTAGTTAGGTAAAGATTTCTGATTCTAATGAAGCAAAGCAAAAAGATGTAAGCAAGGCTATGGGAGAAGAAAACAGTACATGGGACATCTCAAATCAAACATTCCTGAAACAATTGACTATGATGATAACCAGGATGAATAACAATTTTGATTTTGTTTCTGCAGATCACACAGGAGGGAGTTAGGATTTGATTTCTCTGCCTCTTCTCTACCTTCAAGGAGCTTTGCTTGGCCCAATAAAATTAAATAATATTGTTTGCCTTCAATGTCTACATCTAACTTTTCAAGCTTGTGAGTGGATTGATATGTATCCAACAGAAGGAAAGTGTCAGAATCCATTTATATCACATTCATAAATGTATGTTTAAAACACTATCTCCCCCCCCATGGATTCTGCCATCTCCCGAGGAAGGAGGAGCGCATGTGGATTCAGCCTGCCTTAGGTTATTTCAAAGACCAAGGGAAACCTTTTGAACTGGGGGAACAAAGGGGAGGGTTAGGGAAGAAGGCATCTGGCCTGTGTCTCCATTTGAATCTGTAAAGGAAGAAGGCAATAACCGTAAAGATCCGAAGTTCCCTTTTTCCCACAAAAGGGATGACACGAAGTAAATGATGGGGGGGCTGACCAAATGGGGTTGAGGGAAGGGGGGAACTCTTTATAAAGTTTCAATCTGTAAAACAATACCAGGTCCTGTTTTGTATTTCCACAACCAAACATGTCCTAGTAAAAATTCCTTTTGGACTAGAACTGACTCCAACAGTTTTTGTTTTCCTAAGACGTGGATTGGGGTGGGTCCTGACAGAAACCATACACTGACTGAGGCTGGATGTGAAGGAGAAGCCCACTGATAAAGCATAAGTGAAGATGAGAGAAAATATTATTACAGTTAGCTCAGAAGGAGGGAATGGTCTTGAACCTCAATACTTCCAGTTCCTCCCACTTCATTCCTATTCAATGTTGATCGAGTCAACACATCTGAGAAAATAATTTTCTGATCATTCTTTTTTTAAAAAAAATGTTTGCAGCCCTATTCCCACAGCCACACTGCTTGTAAAATTCTGTCTCACCCAAGACAAACAATTTTGCCATCTGCAGGTATGGACCGAATACTGGGAAAGTCATTTTTACTTAACTCAAAGAATGAATTAAGTAGAAGATTTTAGAAGATGAGAAGAAAAATGCCAAGAGGTTGAAAAGGGATCCAGTGGCTAGACTAGACTTGAAGAGGCTCTGATCCATATAGAATCATAGAACTGGGAGGGATTTTGGAGGTCTTTTGGTCTAGCTTCCTAGCCATGGCAGGAGACCTTATATCCTCCTGATCAAACAGTTGTCCAATTCTTTCTTGAACCCCCTCACTCAAATTGTAGATATGACCTTTGGCCATCACCAAACAAATGCCTATACTAAATTGTCACTTAGAAAGATTTGTGAACCCAAGTCAGTGATTGCTCAATTGTGGTTGAGTAAAGACTGAATCTTCATCTGATGTTCTTTTGAGCAGAGATCAAAACCTTTTGTGCCTACAGATGATGGATTCATCTGTCCGTGAACCTGGCAACCATAATTTCTCTCACTCCTTTTATTCCTAGCTTCTTAAAAAGGAGAAGGTCAGATTAAGGGACAGCTTCACCCCACAATTCTGATGAATCAATTAATGATCAAGTGGGACGAACAAGTTGAGTTGTCCCAAAAGTGCTTTTTCACGAGGCAACTGGACTTTCTCTTTTCTGTTTGAAGACATTTCGCTTCTCACCCAAGAAGCTTCTTCAGCTCTGATTAGATGATGGGGAATGTAAAGATCCAATCAGAGCTGGAGAAGCTTCTTGGGTGAGAAGCAAAACATCTTCAAAGAGAAAAAAGAAAATCCAGTTGCTTCATGAAAAAGCACCTTTGGGACAACTACCTGGATGACTGAGAATCTCCATAGACATACAAGAAGTTGAGTTAGACGAAGAAATCATTGACTCAGCAAAAGAGAGCCTTAAATGCTCTTATTTCAACAATAACAACAATATTTGAACTAACTAGAAAGCAGCTAGCCCGTTCTCCCTCTTTATGCTTAACAAGCAGGTTTTCTATTAAAATTCTACAAAGTCATTTACAAACGACAGCAAAATTCCTGTTCTCCTGCAGTCTCCTTCTAACACATGACAAAGTGATCCAAAGTGACAACCACCATGTGCAGTTAATTTATAGACAAAATGAATTTGGAGCAGGTACATATCAAGGTGTAAAGGGCTAGATTATAACAGATTTTCATGCCATATGCATTTACATGTGTCATGGAAGGGAGAACGAGATGATTGAAATTAAAGGGGTATATTTTCCCCTAAATTTATACAAGGCTGTTAACTCTCAAAAATATTCTTCCCTGAGTTACCTCTTGTAAATAGAAGAACATGTCATTTTCTATACCACTTGGTGTAGTCTAATTATTTTTAAGAGCCCTGCTTTAATTTGGTGCATTTTCATCCAGTGTTAATTGAATTTTGAAGCTCAAGTTAAATTAAGCTTTTGAACTTTATACAAACCGAATTCCCAAAGTTAACCTAAATTTTGATTGCCCACCAAAACAGATTGCCCAGACTGTGACCCTCTTAGCTGAGTTCAGCTATCTAAGTGATACAAAAAGGCCTCCTTGGTTTATACCATGATTACTGAAAATCAGTGACCATCATTTGAAAATAAGGAAATGAATAGTAATTGTACTGCAAGTCTTAAAATAGGTTTAATACAGTTTGGTTTGGTAGAATGAATGAACCCAATCATTCTGGTTGATAAACAGTGGTTTATATCTAATATATTATATGAAGCCAACTAATTGTGGACATTCACACGGTTACCTAACCCTTAGTTTGGAGTGATGATTGAACCTAGTTTGACATCTTATGAATCCATGTTTTCTACCTTGTAATTATGGGTCTTAGCCAGCTTCATACACCATCTAAGACAATTCATTGTAACAGGGACAAACACTCCTGTGAAAGAGAGCTGATTTCCTGGCTCTGCGTTGCCTGAAACCTCTCATAGGCTGTGATTTCTCAGTCCTGGAAGCCATACCTCTTTATATTTCACTGGTGAGACCCCACTTGGGATACTGTATCCAATTCTGGTCACCACGATGCAAAAAAAAAAAAGGCATTGAGAACCTAGAAAGAGTGCAGAGAAGAGCAACAAAGATGGTAAAGGGCCTGGAGGCTAAATGTTATGATGAACAGTTGAGGGAATTGGGTATGTCTGGTCTAATGAAGAAAAGGACTAGGGATGACTTGATAGCAGTCTTCCAATATTTGAGGGATTGCCACCGAGAGCAGGTGGGTTGACCTAATCTCCAAACCACTTGTTGGCAGGAAAGAAGGATGGACAATTATCTAAAAGAGATCCAATCTAAAACTAAGAAAAAAAAATTCCTGTCAGTGAGAACAATTAACCAAAGGAATGGCTTGCCTCCAGAAGTTCTGGGTGCTCCATCACTGGAGGTTTTTAAGAAGAGATCGGACGACTGTCTCCTGCTGGAGCAGGGGGTTGGACTAGAAGACTTCCAAAGTCCCATCCAACCCTATTATTCTATGATACAGGCCAGGCTTTCAGCTAACAGAAAGTGTCAGTCTTTCTTTGGTGTCCTGAAATGTTATGCGGTGCATCAAGATGGAAGGGGTGAGTTAAATCAAGGCATGGAAGGGGTGAGTTAAATCAAGAATGGATGGTGAACATTTAGGGAAGTTATCTAGTACAAGCCAGAGAGGAAGGTCTGAGCTAGAAGCTCATCATTTGATTGGTCAATGGATAGGGGAGTCCAGTTTATTAATGCATCTGCCTCTGGTGTAATGGTGCACAGAAAAACCCCGTGCATCAAGGTTTGAAAGATATCCCTTCTTTTGTCTGTAACAGGTTAGGTTGAGCAATGCTTACGAGGTCAGCCTGCTCTTGGGCATGCCTTTCTAAAGAAAATCTTAGATCAGGGCATTTGGTTGCTTATGGGACATTTAATATCCTGGGGAAAGCCCGAAGGCCCAATGGATGGGATAAAGTCACAGAGTGGGTGAGAATGTCAGGATCCCTGTCCTTTTTCTATGCACATGTTTATGAAATGAAAAACAATGGTGGCAGCCATTGGTTTGGGTTTCCCATGTACAGGAGCCCTTTACTCTCTCTTTTATTTAATCACAGCAATCAATACGCTAAATGACGCCCATTTCCATATTAAGGGTGGGGAGAGAAGAAAAATAGTTGGGGAGAGAAATATGACAGTCTGCTGCTTTTGCTTTGAAAACTTTCCTCGCCATCATTGGCTTCACCTTTCCTTTGATGTACTTTGAATATGTGGAATGCATTAGTGCTCTTTAACTTAGCTGCTTCTTTACATTCTCACAGTTAGAAGCAAAAAGCTTCACATTATTTTTGGCTCCGAGCTATCAAAATGTTTCCTCTGGGGAAGAGATGAGACTCGGGCTTTCTTTCTTTCTTTCTTTCTTTCTTTCTTTCTTTCTTTCTTTCTTTCTTTCTTTCTTTCTTTCTTTCTTTCTTTCTCTCTTTCTCTCTTTCTCTCTTTCTCTTTCTCTCTTTCTCTTTCTTTCTCTCTTCTTTTCTTTTCTCCTCCTTGAATCTATCTTTTGCCTTGGTGGCTCATTTGAATTAAACATGTAAATCCCAACATTCAAAACACAGAATGGATGGGGATGAGCAAAGGGGTTTGTAAAAGGGAGCTGGGTCAAACTTGAGCATTGTCTTAGCTACGTGGGGAGAAGCATAATGACTTGGGCTCACATTACTCCATCCCTGTTCAGAACCCTTGCAGAACTGAGTGTGGGTAGAGTTTAAGCGGAGAAGCATGCATGACTTCAGCACAGAGAAATGATGTGGTGTGTCATAAACTAGGGCAGCTTGGTGGCCCCACTCTGTCTCCATAAACCTTAAAAAAAAAGTCCCTTAGCAATACCAAGCTTTTCCATTAAAGAAAAAAGAAGAGCAAAATATAGCACCAGCCTAAAGCATCAACATTTTGTCAACTTCATTTTCTCAAAAAAGCTTATGCAGTTTAATAATGTGTGCTACCAGATTCCTGTTTTTCTGCCGCAACAGACTAACACAACTCTCAAACAAAGAAATATATTTGGATATAATGATGATATTGTAATATGTCTGTGTTCCATATAGACTTAATGCCAATGGGGGCTCATTTGTTCTATCAACTATCAAAGCTACCCTGTGGCGGTGAGGACCATTTTTGTTTTGGGAAGGGGGTCAGGGTATCAGAATGGTGAGGAGCCTTGGAAACCTGGAGCTGGTAAATACATATATATTTATATATTTATATTTATATTTATTTTGATTTATATACTGCCCTTTCCCGAAGGACTCAGGGAGGTTTACAGGGTATTTAAAACAAGAAATACAAAAGTTAAAAACAATTTAAAAAATTACATCAATCCCTGAAAAAAGTAAAAACCCCAATTAAATTAAAATTAAAATTCTCAGCCTGGGCCAGAAAGCTCGAAGAGCCAGGTCTTCAGGTCCCGGCGGAATGAACGGAGGTCATAAGCTAGATGACCGTATAAAAAGAAAGAAATGCAAGTATTTAAATGATGGATAGATGGATGGATAGATAGATTATAGAAGGAATGAAGGAAAGAAAGAAAGAAAGAAAGAAAGAAAGAAAGAAAGAAAGAAAGAAAGAAAGAAAGAAAGAAAGAAAGAAAGAAAAAGAAAGAATATATGCAAGCATTTAAAGGATGCACGTACAAAGATATTAAATAGTTGGATTTTTTGTCATAAGTAATTTGACAAAAGTAGGAAAGGACTCAAGTGTGGCTACGAAAAGTTGTCAATTTTAATCTGGCCAAGGAATATAAATATTAAATACATGACTAGTGGAAGGCAGTCATAGGAACTATATTTAATTGGAATTAAATTGAAAATTAAATTGAAAATTAAAACCAAACAGGATTTCCTATTTATCCTTATCCCTATTTATCTTTGTCCCTCTGACCCAGAAAAAGACATACCCTGGTGGTATTAGGCTTGCAAGAACAGAATAAATGTAGAAGTGCTTCACTCCAAAATGATCCCACAAAATCAACTGGCAGCTGTCAATATTTCACCCTTCTTTGCCCAGAACATGGATATAGCAATACTTAGTTTTCCTATAGTTTTATTACATGCGTTGCAAGAGACAAAATGCTACGAAATTCATTCAAAGTACATTAAAATAGTTTAAATATTTAGAACGTATTTAACACTGTATTCTTAAATACAGGCAGTCCTCGACTTACAGCAGTTCATTTAGCGACTGCTCGAAGTTACAACGGCCCTGAAAAAAGTGACTTACGACCGATTTCACACTTATTACTATGGCAACCTTCCCACGGTCATGTGATCAAAATTCAGATGCTTGGCAACTGATCCATATTTATGACGGTGGCAGAGTCCCGGGGTCATGTGATCCCCCCTTTGACAACCTTTTAACAAGCCAAGTCAATGGGGAAGCCGGATTCACTTTACAGTCGTGTTGCTAACGTATCAACCGCAGTGATTCACTTAATAGCGGTGGCAAGAAAAGTCTTATAATGGGGCAAAAGAGCCTTGGTGGAGCAGTGGGCTGATGCCTCCTTAAGTAACACCAGCTGCCTGCAATTAGTGCAGGTTCGAGTCCCACCAGGCTCAAGGTTGACTCAGCCTTCCATCCTTCCGAGGTAGGTAAAATGAGGACCCAGATTGTTGGGGGCAATAAGCTGACTTTGTAATAATGCCGCTTGGGGGGGGGCGAAAGCCCTAATAAGCAGGCATATACATAGAATGAAGGCTACTGCTAAGCTTGTAAGCCGCCCTGAGTCTTCGGAGAAGGGCGGGATATAAATGGAATTAAAATAAAAAAAATAAAAAATAAAAAAACTCACTTAGCAAATGTCTCATTTAGCAACAGAAATTTTGGGCTCAATTGCGGTTGTTAAGTCGAGGACTAGCTGTACAAAGGTTAGGAATATGTTGTAGGCTGTGGGTTTCCTATTTTATTTTAATTCTGAGTTCTCTT
>NC_139524.1:6069264-6091764 GCF_947247035.1 Vipera ursinii | reverse complement strand
AGTGGGTTAGGACGCTGAGCTTGACGATCAGAAGGTCGGCAGTTTGGTGGGTCGAATCCGAGTACCGCGTAGCAGAGTGAGTGCCTGTTACTCATCCCAGCTTCTGCCAACCTAGCAGTTCGAAAGCACGTAAAAATGCAAGTCGAAAAATAGGGACCACTACGGTGGGAAGGTAACAGCATTCCGTGTGCCTTTGGCGTCTAGTCATGCCGGCCACATGACCACGGAGACATCCTCGGACAAGCGCTGGCTCTTTGGGTTTGAAACGGAGATGAGCACCGGCCCCTAGAGTCAGAAACGACTAGCACACATCTGTGGGGGAACCTTTACCTTTACCTTTTTATGTTATTCACTGAGCTTTTGGTTATAAAATAATTGGTGTGGTGGATCCCCACATTACAAATCTAGGCCTGATTAGGCGTCACTCCTCCCCTACAGTATATCAACTATATATTACATGACTGAATGAGAAAGTGGCCCTTAATGAGCTGTAGACCACACTTAACACCATATTTAACCAGATTATTTGTGGACCTCATAGCAGAATTCATGGAACGTGTGATTTGGTCATAAGGAACATCTTGATACAGAATTCCAGCCCATTCCTTTAGTTTATAGTTCAATATAGTTAAACAAAGCTGAAACATGTGCAGTGGTAGAAAAAAGTCATGAAATCAAAGTGACAAATAATCCCCTATTCTAAAAAAATATTATACATATAATGCAGTTGTTTTTTGTTCACTCTATCTTTATCTATCTGTCTGTCTGTCTATCTATCTATCTATCTACCTGTCTGTCTGTCTATCATTATCTGTCTGTCTGTCTGTCTGTCTGTCTGTCTGTCTGTCTGTCTGTCTGTCTGTCTATCTATCTATCTATCTATCTATCTATCTATCTATCTATCTATCTATCTATCTATCTATCTATCTACCATCTACCATCTATCTATCTATGACAGCAATTGCCATCATACCCAAACAAGGCTGGGCAGGTTTGCCTATGTTAATGAGTGTATTAAAGCCAACAGTAACTTTGGGAAGAAGAGATACTTGCATGTAATCATAGAAGAGGAAAAGAATTATTAAGTTTGTGTTTCTGGGATGATGACATTCGGAAGTCACTTTTTTACATAATTATTTTGTTATTTTCCTATTTTTTCTTTCTCTTTTCTTCCTTTTCTTTATTTGCATCTTTTATTCATCTTTCTTTATTCTTTCTATTTTTCTAGTTTAGTTTTTATTTTCTTTTACTATTGATATTAATTTTTTCAATATATGTGTTTGTGTGTGTGTTTATGTCTATGTCTATATGTCTGTGTCTGTGTCTATGTATGTATATGTATACACAGACATATGTATGTGTGTATACACATACATATATACATAGACATAGACACAGACCCAAAATGGATACTTTGTCCTTGATTGGGTTCACACCACCTGAAAAGCTAAGCTAATAAAAGGTTAACACAGCTAAGAATGCTGTGTTCACATGTCATGCTATGCCCAAATAAATTATAGATGTGACTCCTGGGATTGTCAGAACATGTTGCACTATAGATTTCTTAGTTATGCTAACGGTGTCCTGCAAAGCCAACATTTAGTGAAAGCAAGAACTTTGGTGCAGTACCTTGGAGAGCTCCAAAAAAGACTGCTCTAAACAAATCTTTGTGACACAATTACTGCACAATATTTATTGTACAGTACTAACAACAAAGTCAATTATACAAACTGAGATTTTAGCTCTTCCCAGCAGCATTTAATTTTTTACATTTCATTGGAGACTATCAGCTGCTCTGAATGTACTTTGGATGGAAAGAAAGAGCCCACCTGCCCACTTATGGATGCTAAGGCTCAATTTTTATTTTTCTTCCTTCTTCGCATGATCCAAAGGATGCATTGTTAGAAAAAGACTGGCAGGTCCAAGGAGAAGGCTGTCATCACAGAGAGGAAATTTTAAAAAAAGCCATGCCTTCCATCTGAGAATGAAACAGAATATTTGGACTACTAATTCCAGAGCAATCTCTGTCCTACAGTCTCTTCCCCCAAATGAAGAGGTGGAAATATATACCAGCTCCTTCTGTAAAGTCAAAACTTCTTCTATTCAGACTCTGCTTTGGTTGGAATGTCTGGCCAAACTGGTAATATTGGCACGACAAACATGGACTCTGCCATAGAAGTATGAAGCCATCCACGGATATTTACTGACAATGAGTTGAATTCAATTAATATGATTAAAAAGTAAAAATGTCCTCCAGTGAACATAGGCTCCTGGTGTCTGAATTAATGCAGCTTTCCTTGCAGTATTAGGGAAGACATTTGTTGTTATTATTTTTGTTGTTATTCAGCCTATAGTTCTGAGATGGTGGTTTCCCCCCATCCAAGTACTAACCAGGACTGGCTTTCCTAAACTTTTTGAAATCAGCCAGGGTTGGCTAAATACTGCCACCTGCTGAGGCTAATCTGATTACCCTATGGATTTAACTATTTCTGATTTATTTCAAACCAGCATTTAGAATCCAATGACAACTTTGTGTTTGTGGGCATGCTGCAAGCTTTTATGGGCTGTAAGTGCTCCTGGCTAACTCTGAATCTAGTTAAACAAAACCATTCAAGTTGCTAACAGTTTAACCAAGTTATCTCCTTGTTGCTATAGCAGGAAGCCATGCTTGGATTAATGGGCAAAACTTTTGGTAAAAATGGACACATTTGAGCTGTAAAAAATATATGCCACAAAAAGCATAGCTTCACTATGGCAGTGTGGAGGATGCTCATATTTCTTCTCTGAACAAGTCAATGTTGAATTTCTGAGATAGGATAGATGATGGACAGACAGACAAATAGATAGAGATAGATAATTGATGATAGAGATAAATCATAGATATATACAGTAGCTATAGCTATAGCTAGATATACTGTAGATATAGATATAGATGATATAGATATAGATGATATAGATATAGATATAGATATAGATATAGATATAGATATAGATATAGATATAGATATAGAGATAGAGATAGAGATAGAGATAGAGGCCTTTGAACTATGGTGCTGGAGAAGACTCCTGCGAGTCCCTTGGACTGCAAGGCGATCAAACTGGTCAGTCCTAGAGGAGATCCACCCTGACTGCTCTTTAGAAGGCCAGATCCTGAAGCTGAAACTCAAATCCTTTGGCCACCTAAGGAGAAGGAAGGACTCACTGGAGAAGAGCCTCATGCTGGGAAAGGTTGAGGGCAATAGAAGAAGGGGACGACAGAGAATGAGGTGGCTGGATGGAGTCACTGAAGCAGGAGGCGTGAGCTTAATGGACTCCAGAAGATGGTAGAGGACAGGAAGGCCTGGAGGAATGTTGTCCATGGGGTCGCCAGGGGTCGGACACGACTTTGCAACTAACAACAACATAGACATACATATAGATACAGATATAGATGATAGATAGATTTGATAGGAAAAAAAGCTGCATAGGGTACTCCTGACATTGACTTCATTTTTATAACACCTCAAAAAGAAATGGTTTAAATCTGGGAGTGGAAACCTTTGCTAGTGTTGTCAATTGGATAATAAACTCAAATTAAGTGTGTTTGTGTGTGGGGGAATACTTTCATTCTACCCATAGTCCTCTGCTCCCTCTTGATCCTAGGCTTTGCTGGTTGTTGCCATCTTCTCAAATTCCACTCATAAACTGCTGGGACACATCCAGGAGGCCCCCCTTAGCATCAATGGTCTGTGGAAGTCCTATTTTATTTGCTAGGGTGCCAATGCTTGATTATGCATGCTGCATATTATGCCTGTTGCACAATCTAATTATTCTCTCTCTCTCTCTCTCTCTCTCTCTCTCTCTCTCTCTCTCTCTTTCTCATAATAGTTGCAATGTGTGTGTGTGTGTGTGTGTATTGGTGTGTATGTGTAGTTATGCCTATATGCACTGGGAATACCTAACCTCTGGGTTAGTTAATAATATAGTGTGTTGTGCAAAGTGAGAAAATGGATTAATACAGTAATTATATTAAGCATGCTCATTTTAATCCAAATATCATGTAGATGATCTGGAAAACAGTTAGGCACTTCATTTTTAAATTATTTTATGTAGAGGGAGATTTTCTAACTTTTCTGCACTCCATGAAATTTATCTTAGCTTGCATATATCTTCTCCTTCTCCTTCTCCTTCTCCTTCTCCTTCTCCTTCTCCTTCTCCTTCTCCTTCTCCTTCTCATTCTCCTTCTCCCCCTCCCCCTTCCCCCTCCCCCTCCCCATTGACTGTTAAAAAAGACAGATCCTTCTTGATGGAGCTCTGGAGCCATTGCTTACCAAGACTTTTCAAATTAGGCTGAGGGTTCTCACCCTGTCCTTACATGTAGCCAATATAAGAACTAACCATCATCTGTCTGACAGTATTCTCAAATAATTCTGCTGCAACAGAATTTGGGAACAACCAAGCTAGATAGTAGCAAGAAAGACAATTTGGAGACATCAAGGAGATATTAAAAACACAGCAAGGATCCTGCTTGCTAATACTCTCCTATGAGACCCAGACAGCCATGCACTTGATGTCATAACTGATGGTCAAACATCTTGGATCATGCATGAACATTCAGTGACATTCTCATTGATGGTCAGTGTGGGACAAAATGGGGGGCACTACACTGCAGTGTGTGTGTGTGTGTGTGTGTGTGTGTGTGTACATTTTCAAGGGGTTGATATTGAGAATTCTGCCAACACCTACAGATCTTAAGAAAGTAACAAACATGTGAACTGAGTTTTAACAGGCACTTGACAGGCAACCATGGCATTCTAATTATAATTTTGTGAAAAGAGTAGTGAAGCCAAGGTTTCACCAGGGAAAAAAAATCTATTTACAGAGTGAGACAGAGAGAGGAAAAATATTATGCTTTTCATTTGATGGAGGGGGGGGGAGAGGGAGAGAAGTAATTATTGCAACGAGGCACAAGGAAGATCTAGAAGACAGTCGCCCTCTCTTTAATAAGTCCTTGTGGCAGCTAAGCGAGGATCAGTAATATACTTTATCAGGTCTGCATTCAAGTAGCATTAAATATATGCAGGTAGGAATTAAATAGTATCTGAGTTTAATTAAAATGATATATTAAAAAAAATCCCCCACACACGTCGAAGAATGGCTGAGAGACTGCTCGACCGCATTTTAACCGGTAACCCTAGACCCTAATTAGAAATGCTTTTCATATCTGCTCCATGCAAGGGCTTAATTTGAGGCGAGACGGTGAGCAAGGGCTTGGGGGAACAGTGTTAATTCTGCATTCGATCTGGGTTTGTATGGAAGCAGGCAACCGTTGATTGACCGAGCGGCGGCACAGATCCCATGACCTTGTTAGGATTTTCATGTGAGGTGTTAATTGAGAGGGTGGATTAATCTTTCAGCATGATTGTCCCTGAGCAATGGGCAAAGTTTGCACTCTCTCCATTTTCTTACTCCATTTGATCTCGCTTTCCTAATTCTCCAACTAAGACAGTCTAGGGAGGGAGGGGAGGGGAGGGAAAGAAAAGAAAAGAGAACAAATCTTATCCGAGGATTTATTCCTTGGTGGGAGGATGAAGAATAGCTGTGATCTTATGTGAATCGCTCACAGTTTTTTGTTTTTGTTTTTAAGATGTGGCTCCAGGAAGCTCAAACCAAATCATGTTGGGTTCTATTTTGTATTTCGGAGATGGAGACGGAGGAGCAGGGATGGTTGAAACTTTTGCAGGGGTACTTTGCCAGGAGTATATGTATATGTAACATTATTTTAAAAATGCCAGTCCCATATTCATGATAAAAACTACTAAAAACTCTGGTCACCAAGACTAAAAACGTTATTAAAATTAAGCTTTCATCTGTGACTGCTGACATTGTCAAAGTATAAGCCAGGATCTGGGAAAGCTTGTCTTTATAGTCCTTGAGAAGCTAACAGTTTGGACAATGAGCGTGTCATAGGTCTATGAATATGTATATGTATATGTGTATGTGTATGTATATGTATATGTGTATGTGTATGTGTATGTGTATGTGTATGTGTATGTGTATGTGTGTGTATGTGTATATGTATATGTATATGTATATGTACAGGGACGCGGTGGCTCTGTGGGTTAGGACACTGAGCCTGTCGATCAGAAGGTCGGCAGTTTGGAGGTCGAATCCCGAGTGCCGCGTAGCAGAGTGAGCGCCTGTTACTCATCCCAGCTTCTGCCAACCTAGCAGTTCAAAAGCATGTAAAAATGCAAGTAGAAAAATAGGGACCACTACGGTGGGAAGGTAACAGCGTTCCGTGCGCCTTTGGCGTCTAGTCATGCCGGCCACATGACTACGGAGACGTCCTCGGACAAGCGCTGACTCTCCGGCTTTGAAACGGAGATGAGCACCGCCCCCTAGAGTCGGAAATGACTAGCACGCATGTGCGGGGGAACCGTTACCTTTACCTTTTATGTATATGTATATGTATATGTATATGTATATGTATATGTATATGTATATGTATATGTATATGTGTATGTTTGAAGTTACTAAAAATAAAAACGATGAACTCCGGGATATTTATTTATTTATTTATATTTAAATTTATATACCGCCCTATTCCCGTAGGACTCAGGGCGGTTTACAGGGAAAATTAAAAGTTAAAATACATCATATAAGAGAAAATTCTTCTTTATTGCTGAGCTTTCATCAACAAGCTGTTGACATCATCAGAGCAAGGGCTGAATGATAAGGGAGTCAGTACATACATGTGTATGGCAGTTATAACGTTCAAATTGTGGAATGTGGGTGTGGCCTGTTCGTGACAAGCTCGCTCGTTTATAATCACAGTGGTTCCGGCTTTGCTGGAAAAGGCCGGTCTCTGGTTGATTTTTAAAAGTCGCGCCTAGCAGCTGCTTGGTGCATAACAGCTGTTAGCTGCGTAAGTCTCGTCGTGCCGTGTATAGTCATGTATATGTATATGTATATGTATATGTATATGTATATGTATATGTATATGTATATGTACATGTACATGTACATGTACATGTATATGTATTGGGATTCATGCATAATGTTGCTTGCCCTGAAAGGGAATTAAATGATGGGTACGTGTGGTTTGTAGAAAAGATTTGGGTTGAGATGAGGTGCTGAAATAACAAAGCAAAAAGCAAACGTGACCCACCACCATCACCCGGCCATTATTACATTTGAGAACTGCAAAATGACTTTTGCAAATAATTAATAATAATAATAATAATAATAATAATAATAATAATAATAATAATAATAATAATAAACCTTTATTGTCAAAGTACAACATGTGTACATTGAGGTTAGCTGAGCCTCCCCCTGTGCTCTCTCCCCCCAACACACAGTGACAACAAACCCTCCATCCCACCACACTATGTGAACCAACTACACCACACACCGGCCTCCCAAGTCTAGGAAGAATTGAACTGAGCTATAAACCAAACAGAAATGCGATCTTGGAAAGACAGTGGGGTGAAGACTGAAGCGGTTTTCCTGAAGAATAAACCAGCAAAAGTCTATCTGACCCACAGGGTTCTCTTTCTGATGATGCCGTGTTTACGGAATCCTGCGGAAGGACAATTTGGGATGCTTTGTATTCCAATCGGACTCAAGGCCTCCAAGGTTCCTTCCAACGCTGTTATTCTGTTATTCCGTAATTGCTTTCAACACGCTTTCAAAGGAGAAGAGAATATAAGAGAATTCCTCAGGGCTGGAGCGTTCTTGCGCTAGGCGCAAAATGACCTAGTGATACATGTCCATTTTCTTTCTTTCACAGTATGGCTTGCAGCCTCTCTGCAACGTCATTCCTCCAATGATCGGCAGCCTCTCTGGCTTTTCCATTTTCTCAAGGAACTATATGAGGAAGCAACTTTTCAGAAAGGCTGCAGAAAGAAAGAAAATGGCCTTGTACCACTAGGTCGTTTTGTGCCTAGTGCAAGAACATAACACTCCGCCCCTGAGGAATGACCTCATGTTCTCTTCTCCTTTGAAAGTGTGTTGAAAGCCATTACAGAATAACAGACTAACAAGAGTTGGAAGGAGGTTTCTAGTCTCCTTAGTTCTAGGCTGAATCTCTCTTAATCGTCCACCCATTGCTTCTTCCTGCTTTAAAAGAGTAGATTGACACACACACCCTCTTCTCTGTGACAGCCCTTCAAATATTCAAACACTGCTATCATGTCACTGCTATCATGTCCTCCATTAGATTAGACATATCCAGTTCCCACAACCATTCATCATATCTTTTCGCCTCCAGTTGATCGAAACTGAATGAGAACTGAGTTTAAAAAACACAACAGCTGTTTTCTGGCCTAGCACCATTTGCAACCAGTTCTAAAACCAATAGACTGATTAACTGGGAAGAAACAGCCCTAGTCCTGTCCCATTAGAAGCCTCCTCTTTGAATAGGTGTTGAGTGGGGCTCCCTTGGAACAACATTCATCAAACATCATGAATTTTAGGCGTAAAACTCTGAGCTTCATTCAGCTTTACTAACAAATAAACAGCAGGTACAGACTTTGCTTGCAAATTTCCCATCTAACACATTCCTGTCCCAAGAGATGTGCTCTTTGATTTAATAACAAAGACCTACAGTGTACAAGAGCACAACCAACCTGGCAGATTCACTTTCTGACATTGCTATCTGTTGTTGGAAAAATTGGACAATTGCTGTCAAGAAAGATCATCTTCCATCATCAATAGAAGACCCGTTCAAATGTCCCTATTTCAAATTAACAGAATAGCAGAGGTGCTAGTAGTCCAACCCTTTGCCCAAGGCTGGAGACTTTATACCATGCAAGACAAATAGTTGTCCAGTCTCTTTTTGAAAGCCTCCAGTGAAGGAGCACCCACAACCTCTGGTGGCAAGCTTCTCCACTGATTAATTGTTCTCACAGTCAGGACATTTCTCCTTAGTTTTAGATTAGTTCTCTCCTTGCTTAGTTTCTATCCATTGTCCTTGTCTCTGATGGGATCATCAAATCATCTCTCTGATGGCAGGGTAAAGAATGATATGTATCTATAGTGTGCAAAATGTTCCGTCTTGTTGTTGCATGAATAAACTCGTGAATTTCAGAAAGGGTTATGAAGATAATAGTAGCACAAATTCTAAGTCTTTCTCACTTCTGTAAAATGGCTGATTTCCCTATCTTAAATATTCTCATCCATCGATGAAAGTTTTGGATTGAAAACTTAAATATCGTACCCAGATATATTTTCTCCCTGAAGCCAAAAGAATCAAGACAGAGAAAGCTCTAACTCCTTGGCAGATCTAACCCTAGTTAGCCCTTTTTCCCCCCTCACGTATCAGAGTCTGCAGGGATTACGCTGTTAGAATGCAGTGCAAAATTAAAAATATAGATAATAAAATCAAGGAGAAAAAAATTCATAACTACAGGTGTTCCTCGACTTACAACCACAATTGAGCCCAAGATTTCTGTTGCTAAGTGAGACATTTGTTAAGTGCCCCATTTTACAGCTTTTCTTGCCACAGTTGTTAAGTGAATCACTGCAGATATTAAGTTAGTAACAAGGTTGTTAAGGAAATCTGGTGTCCCCGTTGTCTTTGCTCGTCAGAAGGTCATGAAAGGGGATCACGGGATCCCTGGGATACTGAAACCGTCATAAATACGAGTCAGTCATCAAGTGTCTGAATTTTGATCAAGTGACCCTGGAGATGCTGCAACGGTCGTTAAGTGTGAAAAACAGTCATAATTCACTTTTCCCAGTGCCGTTGTGGTCACTAAATGAACTATTGCAAATTGAGGACTACCTGTATTTAGGTTGACTGTGTCCCAGAAATGTAAACTCATCCCATTAAAAAAAACAACCCCTATTTAAATCATATAATTTTGACTTCTGGAAGATGTGCGATAGTATTACTGCAGATTTCTTTTAGGGCATACAGATCGTCCTCGATTTATGACCACGATTGAAACTGGAATTTCCTTTGCTTAAGAAAGGCGTTATTAAGTGAGCCGTGCCAATTTTACGACCTTGCTTAAAAATTAAATTAGGTTCACCGTCAATTTGGTGTGATTGGGTTGTTGTTTTTTTTATTAGATGGCGAACAAGGAAGCCATTGAGTCATATTTTTTTCTTACCTGACCTTATAAATTGGATACACTGTTGTTGTCATTATTATTATTATTACAATGCATAATTGTAAAAAGAAGGGAAGCTTAAAACTCTTAAGAACACTAGAAGGCATACAAAGGGAATGATAATTCTGTTTGCTTGTTTGTTTGTTTTTCAAAGTAGTCCTGTGAAGCGGTATTCATGGCCATAAGTTCAAGTTTGTGAACATCTGGTTCATAGTAAATGAGTCTGAAGACAATGGGTTTCCAGAACTTGCTGTAGGAACTCCAACCAAGTCAGATAGGATTTGTTTACTTCACTTATCATGCCTTCTTTGTAAGGACAACATTGCAGAATCTTCACATGTGACAGGATGAGCTTTGTTCTAGTCTTAGTAGCTTAGGAGAATTTGAAGACTTACACACACACACACACACACACACACACTCACTCTCCCCATCTAATTAGAGAATCTCCTGTATTCTGCTTTGTTCTCTTGAAGGCCAATCTTTTACTCCTGTTTGAAGGACAGTTGTTCAAAGGACTTTTTGTATGAGCATCAGAAGACAGCAGAGAGAAGAGAACATTCTTGAATTCCTCTGATACCTGGACAGCTGAATCCCTAGGTAGATATTGTGTTGATTTGCTACACCATTGATATTGTACAGTGCTATTTACCCCTTCGTGACATTTCAACGGCATTGTAAATATATTCGTTCGAGGGAGGGTCTCGGCGGCCTAAATGGCTGCTTCTGATTTTCTTATTCTGATGATTTTTTTTCCATTGAAGGGCAGCACATACACACCCTTTTATCTCTTCGTAGGAGGAAGGATTGATCCTTTTGAGGGGTGGGTATTGAGTATATGTGTATGCAAATTATTAATAAAATTATAGAAACCAGAAGATGGACTTTTTGTACCATATGGACTTTTCTCTGACATTTAAAGAGGAACATACCAACGTAAGACAAGCTCTCTTGGCTCAGGATTCAGGGCTAGCATTCTGTTTAAAATTCCCACAATGGCTAAGCAGCTGCTTCCAGGAAGCACTCAAAGAGGACATGAGAGCATCCATATTTCCATATTATTAATTCTTAGCCTGACGTACATAGCTTACATTCCCCACTCCCTTGCAAAAGTCTCCCAGTGCTGCTTCCTGATAAAGGTTCTCGCTCTAACGGATCTTAACTATTCCTTTCCTTATAAATCTATCTAATTATCCCTCTCCTATATAGGAAAACCCCATATGAAGACCAGTGATATGGGTACCATAGAAACCACAGCTCATGTTCTTCTGCATTGGCATTTCTACAGGAACATTTGCCACCCTTGTGGATCACCCTTCTTCTCTTTAAATGTCTGGATCGCTCTGATAATTTTTATTTGTTCAATAATCAATGTGTTTTTCTAAAAGTAGCAAGATGTTTGCTATGCTGTGTATAAGCTTCACCCACAAATGGTTGGTGGAGCAGTGGGCTAATGCCTCCTTAAGTAACACCAGCTGCCTGCAATTAGTGCAGGTTCGAGTCCCACCAGGCTCAAGGTTGACTCAGCCTTCCATCCTTCCGAGGTAGGTAAAATGAGGACCCAGATTGTTGGGGGCAATAAGCTGACTTTGTAATAATGCTGCTTGGGGGGGGGGGCAAAAGCCCTATTAAGCAGGCATATACACAGAATGAAGGCTATTGCTAAGCACATTGATTTGTGCTTCTTAGATTGTAAGCCGCCCTGAGTCTTCGGAGAAGGGCGGGATATAAATGGGATTAAAAAAATAATAATAATACTTGTTGTTAGGGGATAGTTTTGTGTTGTTTGTTTTATCGAATGTAATTCTGTTGGTGAATGATTGAAATATAATTTCACAGAACATAGAATCATAGGGCTGGAAGAGAGCTTGGTTGTCTTCTAGTCCAATCCCCTGTTTAAAACAGCAGACCTTATACTATCCCAGTCAAATGGTTGTTCAATTCTCTTCTTGAAAATCTCCAGTGATGGAGCATCCAGAACTTCAGGAGGCAACCTGTTCCAATGATTAATTGTTCTCACAGTCATGAAATTTCTCCTTTGTTCTAGGTTAGATCTTTCTTTCACAAGCTTCCACCCATTACTTCTTCTCCTCTGGTGTTTGGATAATGAATCAATCCCCTTTTCTTTGTGAAAGCCAGAATAGAATAGAATAGAATAGAATAGAATAGAATAGAATAGAATAGAATAGAATAGTGCTGTAAGGTACCTTGGAGGTCTTCTAATCCAGCCCCCCGGTCAAGCAGGAGAACCTATACCCTTTCAGACAAGTGACAGTCCAGTCTCTTCTTAAAAACCTTCTGTCAATGCTGCAAACATTGACATGTTTTGCACTGACAATATAAGAGACAGCCTGTTACTTTAATTGCTTCATTTGGGAGGGACGAAATCTACCCAGATGTTGTGAGAAGATTGGAAAAGCCCGCATACAGAATGGGAAGTGAAACCTCATATGTAAAACTAATTGAATAATGTGATTTATGACGTGTAGATAAGGGCGGGGATTGTGTGTGTGTTATGATGGGTTTGGGGGGATGAGATTTCAGATTCCAGCATCCCTCCATGAGTGCCGATGTTTCGTTTCATTATTAAGCCTTTTCATATAAACAATGCTTGCATTTTGTTTGAACTGTCTCATTTGTCGGAACCACGACACCTCCAGTGATGGAGCGCCCTCTATTTCTGAAGGCAAGCTGTTCCACTGGAACTGGAAGACAGTTATCATGTCCCCCCAGTCCTAATTTCTGCCTGCCTCTCCCATCCAAAAGCAGAAACAAATGGAGAAAGAAAGCATGTACTTCTCATTAAATCATGTTCGACTCTCCGCAATCCCATCCCAGGCCCCACTGTCTCCTGGAGTTTGCCCAAATTCATGTTCATTGCGTTGACAGCCCTATCTAACCATCTCATCCTCTGCTGTCCCCGTCTCCTTTTGCCTTCTGTCTTGCCCAAAATCAGGGTTTCTCCAACAAGTCCTCTTTTCTCATGTGGTGGCCAAATTATGTGAGCTTCAATATATGTCCTTCCAAAGAACAGTCAGGGTTGATGTCCTTTAGAATTGAAAAGCAAGTACAACTCAGTCTTCTTAATCTTATCATCCTCCAATGAGATTTTAGACCATAGTTTCTTCTTGCCCTGTCAATCAGCAAGAGAGAATAACCAGTACCATTAGACTATGGAGTGGCAGGAAGAGTTAAAATGAATTGTTAGCTGTGAGTTTGGAAGAGTTAGATGGATGTAAGTCTTCCTCACTAATGTAATGTACACATTTTTCAAGTCTGATGTGCATTTATTATAGGAAAGACAAATGAAGACCATCATTTCAAGAATATTAGGGCAATTCTCAGTTTCCTTCAAAAGAAATTGACATTTTGAAACTAACAGAAGAGGCTTTCAGAGAGGACCCAGTGAAACACATGGAAGGATAAAGAAGCTTGTTAAATCTTTCTTATGCTTCATTTCTTTCTCTTTGTCCCTTTCTGCTTTTATTCTCTATGTGCTGCATTGTAAATTTGTTTCTTCTAATGTGTGGAAGGTGGTTGTTGTTGTTTTTTTTTAAGTGCTTTGGTAGGATCACTGTAGAGCGGGTGAACTGAAATGTGACTCTACAGAATTCTTACACAATGCTCTGGAAATGTTGTGTAAGAACGGCAATATGTGGGTGTACATGCCCACTGACATACACCTGAAATGATAGCTGTCCCTGACATGTGAGATCTTTTTGTGTGTGTGTGTTATTTGTTTCATTACATGGCTTCACTGTAGATGAGCTTAATTGCATATGTTTCTCAGAAGAGAAAAGGGCTAAGAGTATGAGTAGATGGCTCACACAATTCAGAAGAGTGTGTTGCAGTGGAAAAACTCACGCCCCCATCTATTTCTCTGCAGAACAGAAAGGATATTATGTTTGCTTACCACTCAGTGGTAAATACAGAATACTTAGGAGGAGATGTTTGGGTACAACCAAGAGGAACAAATATGGTGGACCTTGTAAGGTCCCAAGATATTTCCTCAGGCCAATAAAGGGCATATTTATTATGATTAAAGAGAAAGCCTAGTTCTCAGCCAGGAAGAGTCTTGTCAAGCCAAAGGTGCAACTGGCTTTCTGTCTTTTTCCTTGAAAATGTTTCATTTCTAATCCAAGAAGCTTCTTTAGTCCTGAACTGACTGAAGAAGCTTCTTGGATGAGAAGCAAAACATTTTGAAGAAGAAAAAAACCTCTAAGAGAGTCCAGTTGCCTTCGGAAAAACACCTTTTCAAAGTCTAATTGCCTTTCAGAACAATTCAGTTCTGAACTGAAGAAGCTTCTTGCATGAGAAATGAAACATTTTTTTAAAAAAATTCCATTTATATCCCGCCCTTCTCCGAAGACTCAGGGTGGCTTACAAGCTTAGCAGTAGCCTTCATTCTATGTATATGCCTGCTTATTAGGGCTTTCACACACACCCCAAGCGGCATTATTACAAAGTCAGCTTAATTGCCCCAACAATCTGGGTCCTCATTTTACCTACCTCGGAAGGATGGAAGGCTGAGTCAACCTTGAGCCTGGTGGGACTCGAACCTGCACTAATTGCAGGCAGCTGGTGTTACTTAAGGAGGCATCAGCCCACTGCTCCACCAAGGCTTTTGGAAAAAAAGAAGAAGAAAAAAGACTAAGGAAGTCCAGTTGTCTTTTGAAAAGCACCTTTGGGACAACCATGATCTGGATGATTGAGAATCTCCACAAACATTCCACCTTGTCAGGCTTTTCTGTTGTTTTTATCCCTCCTTTATTTTTGAGGGTAATGACATTAGCAAAAATTTATTTCATGAAATCAGAATATTGGGACTCACTTTAGTTATGGATTTCAAGAGGCCTTCATAGGTGAGGGAGAGAGACCAAAGAGAACTTTCCTCCATTTTAATGGGTTATTTTTTTTTCTAAGCCCATAAATTCATTGGGTGGAAAATGAGGAGACACTAAGAAAGAAAAACTCAATTTAATCTAAACCTGAGTTTAGACTCAATTTGGCCCACCTTCAAGTTTCAAGTTGCAATTAAACTCAAAGCCTATATTTCTCAACCTTGGCAGAATAGTTGAAACAACTCATTTCAAACTGAAAACAATTGTTTCAAAGTCAGAAGTGAACATTTCAACTTGAAGGGTTTGAATATGTCTGTTCTTTATCATTTGTTGGATGAACCCAGTAGGAATAGCAGTAGAACTTAGACTTATATACCGCTTCACAGTGCTTTACAGCCCTCTCTAAGTGGTTTACAGAGTCAGCATCTTGCCCCCAACAATCCGAGTCCTCATTTTACCGATCTCGGAAGGATGGAAGGCTGAGTCAACCTTGAGCTGGTCAGGCTTGAACTGCTGGCAGTCAGCAGAGTCAGATTGCAATACTGCATTCTAACCACTGCCCCATCATAGCAATAGAATAGCAATAGCAATAGCACTTAGATTTATACACTGCTTCACAGTGCTTTACAGCCCTCTCTAAGTGATTTAGAGAATCAGCATCTTGCCCCCAACAATCCGAGTCCAGTTCTTACCTAGTTCGTACTCCCAACAATCCAGTTTAATCCAGTTCTCCATCATTTTTGTTATGTGAAGAATCACAAATGAAGGCTATGGAGTTCGTCACACATGTTGGATATTGGTAGTTTTTCTGTTCTGCCACTCTGTAGAACAACTCAATTGGACACTGGTTTGTACAGCATTCCTCAAACCATTTTTTCTGCCCTCTTGGTTAGCTGTAGATTTCCCTCCAATTAAAGGCCTGAATTTGGGCAGCCTTGTTAACAATATCAGTGGCACAATTTCAAAGAAAGAAGAAGGAAGAAGGAAGAGGAGGAGAAGGGGGGAAGAAGAAGAAAGAAGAAAGAGGAGGAAGAGAAGGAGGAGGAGGAGGAGGAGGAGGAGGAGGAGGAGGAGGAGGAGGAGGAGGAGGAGGAGGAGGAGGAAAGCTAGGATAAATTTCAGAAGAGTTAGAAAAATCTCCCTCTACATAAACACTTTACAAGTTGGGTGTCTTACTCTAGTCCAGATTATCTACATAATACTTGAATTAAATTAGCACACTTAATTTGATTACTGCATTAATATATTAGCTCACTTTGCACAACACACTATATTATTAACTAACCCAGAGGTTAGGTATTCCCAGTGCATATAGGCAAAGCTACACATACACACACACAAACATATTAAAAGCATTACAACAAACCAAACTTAGAAAGCTGTGTGAATGAATCAAATGATTTCCCTCCCCCCACCCTCAACTGATAAATGGAGGAAAATAACAACAAAAAAAGAAATTCTCTACAGGATTGTCAAAGTTTTACATTAAAAAAGGATTTATTTTCCTTTTTTAAAACAATGAAACATTTTCAGCCTGTAGTTTATCAATCTATTTTGGAGGTTCACCACCAACCCTGTTTGGTGGGTGTCCTCAGGCAGGTCTAGGTAAGATTAGGCTCATGCCGATTGGTGCACCTAAGGAAAAAGTGATAGTGATTGGCATGGTGGATGCAAGAAGCCAAGAGTAATTGAGCTAAATAGCTGAAATATAGGAATGCACCCCGATGAGCTGCATAGACTCAGTGAGAGAGAAGATAACTTGGAGACCGTTTATCTCAATTGTTGCTCTGAATGAAGCTAGCAGAGAGGAAGAGACAGTCAAGCTGTTCTCCAAAGCACTGAAGGCAGGACAAGAAGCAATGGATGGAAACTAGTCAAGGAGAGAAGCAACCCAGAACTAAGGAGAAACTTCCTGACAGTTAGAACAATTAACCAGTGGAACAACCTGCCACCAGAAGCTGTGAATGCTCCAACACTGGAAGTTTTTAAGAAGAGATTGGACACCCATTTGTCTGAGATGGTATAGGGTTTCCCGCCTGAGAAGGGAGTTGGACTAGAAGACCTCCAAGGTCCTTCCACTCTATTTTATTACTATTACTATTCCTACTACTACTATTATTATTATTGATCATCGCACAGTCAGCCAGATGTTCAGACTGGATTTGGCATTTTTGTCTACCTATCGAGTCCTTACCAAAGACCTGGGCTAGGCAGAAGTGGATGTTTGATGGTATTACAGATCTCGTCGCAGGATGGAAGCAGTTCCTAGTAAGGCTGCCTTTTGCAATTGACTAATGGCAAATTTGTCAATGCCAATGGTGTTCAAGTGGTGCTCCAGTTCTTCTGGGATTGCACCCAAGGTGCTTTTTACTATTGGTACTACCCTTGCTTGCCTTTGCCACAGTCTTTCTATTTCTATTTGTGTAGGTCTTTGTATTTTGTTATCTTCTCCAGTTCTTTCTCATCTATTCTGCTTTCTCCAGACACTGCCACGTCCACTATCCAGACTTCTTTGTCTTTCTTATCAACAATTGTTAAGTTCGGGGTGTTATGTTGCTTGTCTGTTTGAATTCTGAAGTCCCAGAGCATTCAAACAATTATTATTATTATTATATAATTATATAATAATAATTAATATATTTAATAATTATATATTGTATTATTATTATTATTGTTGTTGTTGTTAGCAGAATTATTACCAAATGCCTACCACTCTAAATAAGATCTATCACCTATCCCAGTGATGGCGAACCTTTTAGAGACCGAGTGCACAAACGGCAAACCAAAATCCAGTTATGTATCATCGAGTGCCAGATGGGCGTGACCATTAGGTGGGTATGATCCATTGGGTGGCCAATTGGGTGGGCGTGGTTGTGGTGGTAACGGCAGACTGGGTGGGACTAAAAGGTTCAATCAATCAATTCCAACTTTGCGAGATCTTTTTTTCTTCCCACAAGAAGTTGAAATTGATTGATTGATTCATTAATTGATTGAACCTTTTTTTTTTTTTGCACACTGCAGCGGAGGCCTAAAGCAAAAAGGTTTTATAAAACCCAGCTGAAGGCCTAGAACTGGGGTGACAGCGCGCGTGCCCACAGTGAGGGCTCTGCGTGCCACCTGTGGCACACGTGCCATAGGTTCGCCACCACAGACCTAGCCAGAGTTGTCCTATCTGGTATTTGTAGAGAAGCAGCAGCACACACAGAGAGACTCAAATCCTCAATATCTAGACAACACCCTCTCTATGGCCCACGACCAGCTTAGCAGAGACTAAAATCCAGTAAAAGCTTCCTTAGGTCGATGGAAGACTTTGAAGAATTTGAAAGCAGAATGATCTATGGAAAGCTACGAAGAACCAACAGTGGATGGAGGCACGTGACGAGCCAGCATCTGGATCTCATGAAAGCGGAGAAGTAAGGAAATAGTTGAATAGGCTGTGCATGGGTACCACAAGATCCAGAGACACTCTGAACCAATGGGGGTCTCCATGGGCTTCTGCCGTTTGCGATTGTGGTGACATGCAGACAAAAGCATATATGTATACCTGCCCTTTGTATCCCAATCAGTATACACTCGAGGACCTCATGGCAGCGCAACAGAACACAAATAATGTTTCTAGTTTCTGGGCAAGATCTGTTTAATTTGTACTGATTTTAATCTCGTATTTTATGTTTTAAAGTTTATGTCACATAGGTAAAGGTAAAGGTTCCCCCGCACATGCATGCTAGTCATTTCCAACTCTAGGGGCCGGTGCTCATCTCCATTTCAAAGCCAAAGAGCCAGCGCTTGTCCGAAGATGTCTCTGTGGTCATGTGGCCGGCATGACTAGACGCCAAAGGCACATGGAACGCTGTTACCTTCCTACTGTAGTGGTCCCTGTTTTTCTACTTGCATTTTTACGTGCTTTCGAACTGCTAGGTTGGCAGAAGCTGGGACGAGTAACAGGCACTCAGTCTGTTACACGGCACTCGGGATTCGACCCACCAAACTGCCGATCTTCTGATCGACAAGCTCAGTGTCCTAATCCACTGAGCCACCACGTCCCTTTTTTATGTCACATAGTATGCCTTATTTTAATTGCGATGCTTCTGACATGAATAAATAAATAAACTGGTTACAATATATGGAGCGCAACACTTAACATGGTATCTTGATTTCTAAGCCAAGCTTGTTTGTTTTCTTTCTTTCTTTCTTTCTTTCTTTCTTTCTTTCTTTCTTTCTTTCTTTCTTTCTTTCTTTCTTTCTTTCTTTCTTTCTTTCTTTCTCTTTCTTTCTTTCTTTCTTATTTTTGTCTCCCCTCCATGCCTGCAGAAACTATACAATCTTTTGTCTTCTTTTTTTTTTAGACTGCTGAAGATTTTCACTTTCCCACTTTTTAGCATCTAATAGGGGAGGAGAGGTGAAAAATCTCCTGCCATTGAAAAATGCCGCCTAACTTGGGTTTTAAATATAATAATTATTAAAAGTTTTAAGAAGGTGCAACCAATTAAATTAAAACAGAAAAGGTAAAAAAGAAAAAAAATGGAAATAGATAAAGGTGCAGCGAGAAGATCGAAGGAAATAGAAGAAGAGACCAAGATATAAAGAAAGATATACAGCTATAAAGAAGTAGCTTCTCATATTCTTCACAGCAATTTATAGGTACAATTACATTTTAACCTCTCTCTCTAAAGTTACAACATGACACTCTTCTTCCTATAATCTGTTCTGTCTAATCATCAAAACCATAAATTCATTTTTATGCAAAAAGTCTATATGGGATTTTATTTATTTTACTTATCAAATTCTTATGCTGCCCCTCTGCCCTATAAGATTTCCAGTCATCAATAAATATAGATAAATAAATACACATATTGTCTTTCCTTGAATCAAAGAAGGTAGTCTGTCCATTTCAGCCCGATATTTTCATTCCACTAGCCATTTCTCCATAGTGGCTACTGCCAAATCTCACCTCATTAATTATATTTTGAAATATGACTCTTATCCAACTGCGTATCTATCAATCCTAAAAGGAAAAGTTCTAGATTTAGCTGAATATTAATCCTTAAAACCCTCTGTCTCAAAGTAGGAAGGCAAATCCAAAGATTTTTCTTTTTAGATTTTTTTACGTGTTCACCGAATGTGATAAGAATGTCCCTTCATGTTGTTCATATTTCTCACCTACATTTCAAGTGCTTTCATACATTTTAGTTAATTCATGTACCAACGATATGTCTGTTTATAAAAAATCCTTTTAAGATTATACTAACCCTACTCAGTTTCAACCCTTTTAACCACATATTTTCCCCACTGGATCATCTCTACGTTATAACCAAAATCTTTAGCCCAATATCGTGCATTTTTGATCTGTTCTCCCTCTTTCAAATTTCAACAAAAGTTTATACATTTTACCAATTATATGTTCATAAGCAGTGCACAATTGTCGAAAAACCATTGACAACTATATCCTTCTGCTATTAGTTGCTCTCTTGATTTAATCTCAAATTCCCCTTGACAATTTCCCAATAATTCCTGGTACATCATCCATTTTTTTCTTTGCCTGCGGTTTCTCTTCTATGGAGTGCTTTTTGAGTTGAGATTTACAGAGGTGTTTTTGGTTATAACCTGTGTTTATTTTTATAGCATATTCTTAATATGCCATGTCTGATAAAGTTGTTTTTAAAATCCACATTCATTTGAACTCTATGGCATCATATGTATCTGTGCCATCCAAACCTCAGGTCATGATCTTCTAACTCTAAAAGTTTCTTGTTTCTCAAGAACATCCATTCTTTCATCCAGACCAAACAACAAACTGCAAAATAGAATTACAAATCAGGTAAGCCCTAGTCCTCCTTTTTCCTTTGGATCTTGTAACATTTTATATTTAACTCATGGTTTTCCCCCCTTGCTGTACAAATTTAGATATATCTTTTTGCCGATGCTTGAATAGTACATCAGTTGTCTGTAACAAAAACAGAAAAATGCCACTCCATATTCATGAATTTGAACTCAGCTCTTATGGTTGTAGAGAACTGACAAGGATTAAACCTACAAGAAGCCAGCTTTGCCATCTTGTTTACTGTAGATTCCTTGCATTGGTTCCTTTAAGTGATCATCAAAAGCCTTCATTAGAGAGCTCATAAGCTGGTTTACCATGGAAACTTAAATTAAACATGTTGCATTTTATACCCATTTTTCCCCCCAAACCGTGCTGTGATTTAGAAGAAAAGAATGAAATACACATACATGTTTATGTGTGCTTCCTGTAAGTGTGTGTGTGTGTGTGTGTGTGTGCACATGCATGCATGCATGTGTGCGTGTCTGTGCGTGTGTGTTTGTGTTATATACAGCTGCTAAAGCTAATTTTCCAAAGGATTTTCCAGTGAATTTTACTTTGACGCTTCTGAGCCAGGAGAGAAAATGAGAAGGTGGGGGGGGGAAGGAGAAAGGTTTGGTGGCTGCATCAACACATCCTCAGCCTGCAGAAACGGGATTAAGGGGGAAAGCCAAGAGTGGAAGGGAAATTGAGGATTATGACAGAGGCCACTGCAGGTTCAAACAAAATTTGGCCTGCTGGAGGCAGGAGAAATCAGATTGGTGACAGGTGCCATCTCATGGGTCACTATACCACTCTGCCTCCTGACACTTTTTATAACAAGGACAGAGAAAAGAGGGAGGGTTTTTGCAGAGGCTGGAACAGGGAATGTCATACAAAAACGATGGGAGGCATCCCAGTTTTCGTGAGATATCAAGGTACGGCTTGCTGGAGAGCTGGAGGCTGCCGAAGGCTCAGAAAAAAAAAACGAACCCCAAAGTGCTTCCCTCCGAAGGTGCAATTGTAAATACTTTGTGTGATAATCAAATTATTTCTGGACTTTATACTAATGCAGATAAAATATTCATGGGGCACCCAGGCTGGGAAGGGTTACTAGATGGCAGACTGTTAATTAAAATACATTACAGACCCCACAAGAGGTAGAAGGGGAAGGTAACTTTTGCTTATATCTCGACCACCCTACCAATTCCCCCATTTGAAGATTTTATCTCTGATGGGGGGAAGAGGGAGGGACTCCAAATAAAACCAAAACAACTTGGCGCTTTAGACCCAGCTAAAAGGAATATTATTTACCAAACGATAGATAGATAGATAGATAGATAGATAGATAGATAGATAGATAGATAGATAGATAGATAGATAGATGATAGATAGATAGATAGATAGATAGATAGATAGATAGATAGATAGATAGATAGATAGATAAGGAAGCATGATATAGAAAGGATGGCTTTATAATGAAAAAGACGGGGGCAGGTTAGAAATATATTTATGGGTTTATAGATTAAATCCTTTATCAAATTGGCCATCAAAGCAATTTAATTCAGAACTCAGAGCTCATACTTCTAAGGTTTAAAGCCACCTCCGAAAACCAGAATTTAAGCAAGCCTGCGAAGAACATGGTCAAACAACGGTTTATGGCTGAACAAATGATGCTGTTCTCATTTAAGTGTGGTTCATGTACATATCATATTATTCATTTGGCTATTTTGCCAATATTCTTCTCCTTGATTTAAGGATT